>NW_007255380.1:3962-6085 GCF_000164805.1 Carlito syrichta | reverse complement strand
CTACCATCTGGCTTTTGCACCCCCGATTCTCTCCAAAATGAATTGTTCTTTGCCATGGCCCGTGCGGCTGCCTTGAGGGTCCTGAGAGAGAGTGGTGAGAGATTAAGAAAGACATAGACTCAAAGACATAAGAAAAAGCTGGGGCCAGGTGGGACACTTTCCTCTGATGGAGGAGAAGTGACCCTGAACTAGCTCAGCATTTTCATTTCATAATTAAGCACAGAGAGTTGGAAGGGATTCAAGGTCTGTGAGGGAGCCATAGTGGAATGTGTTGCTACCTAAAGGCGAGTTGTTTTGCAGTTATCTTGTTGTGGCTAAGGCTTTATTTATGCTATGTGCACCTGGATGTGTGGGCATCTGAGACACCGTTTCGTGTAGCAGGCTGTATCCCTCACAGCCTGCCTTTGGCTAGGATGCAGAGCTTCCAAGTGAGGCCTTGCCCACGAGCTTGGGGCCATTAAGCGAGACCTTGCCTTCACTTAGGCCTTTACTCAAGGCCTGCTACAGTGACAGTGCTCATCTGTTCCCCATATCATATCTGCTCCCAACAGTTCTTACTTGTGTCCAGGCCCTGAGGATGTGCGGGAAGCTTTCCCTTCTCTTTTTTGTCCTGCACAACATTTCCGTACTAACCTTCTGAAACACACTTGTTCTCTTTTCTAAGTCTTCCTGTGCCCCCATTTCTTACCTGATCAAGGCCAGATTCCTTAGGTGGGCATTTGTAAGCGGTATGCTCCAGTGACAGCCCCTCTTCCACCTGTCATTCCATAGATGACTCCTTTTTCCTGTTTTCGTATGTACCTCCCCACATGTTGATTTTCCTTCTCCAAGATTCCATTTTAATGCCCCTTCTACCATGAAAACATCTCTAAGTCATTTCATTAAGAACGAATATATTTTTCTCTTGAGCACTCCCTCATAATATCTTATCAGTGTTGTTCAGCTTTCTTTTGAATAAAATAAACTTAATAGAGGTATAATTTATACACAAAATGCTCCTAATTTAGGCATATAATTTAATGACTATTTTTTTTTTTGAGTTGGAGTCTCACTCTGTCACCCAGACTGGAGTGCAGTGGCCGCTTGCGGCCACCTCAGCTTCGACCTGCTGGGCTCCAGCGATCCTTCCACCTCAGCCTTCCAAGTAGCCGGAATTACAGGCATGCAGTACCACTCCCGGCTGATTGTTTTTGATTTATTGTAGAGATGAGGTCTCGCTGCCCAGGCGGGTCTCGAACCCGCAGGCTCAGGCAATCCATTCACCTCAGCCTCCCAAAGGCGCAGGATTACAGGCTGAGCCACCGAGCCCATCTTAATTTAATGACTATTAACTAACATATATATATATATATAATATATATACACAGAGGGTACTAAAAATATATATACATTTTAAGAAAGGAAAAAATGACATTAAAATTTTGATACTCAATAAGATATTATAATACTCAATAAGGTACAGGTCACATTTGACTTCTGCAACTAAAAGAGGTGCTCAAAGTGTTTACCATCAGTATCCAGACACTTCTGATTACAGTGAACACCTCTTAAAATGTGTATACTATGAGCAGCCAATAGATACATGAAAAAATGTCCAACCTCACTAGTCATCAAAAAATGCAAATTAAAACTACAATGAGATACCACCTTACTCCAGTCAGAATGGCCATCATCAATAACTCAAAAAATAACAGATGCTGGAGAGGATCTGGCGAAAAGGGAACACTTCTACACTATTGGTAGGAGTGTAAACTAATACAGCTTCTGTGGAAAACAGTGTGGTGATTCCTAAAAGTTCTAATAATCAACCTTCCATATGATTCTGCAATCCCCCTGCTGGGAATATATCCGGAAGAATTCAAATCACTCTATAAAAAAATACCTGCACACGTATGTTTGTCACCACATTGTTCACAATAGCAAGAACATGGAACCAACCGTGCTACCCATCAAAACAGGACTGGATAAAAAAAAATATGGTACATATACACAATGGAATTTTACACAGCAATAAAGAACAAAATCATGAACTTCACAGCAACCTGGATGGACTTAGAATCTATAATACTGAGTGATCTTTCACAGAAACAAAGAACTGAGTACCACATGTTCTCACTCATACT
>NW_007255380.1:0-3656 GCF_000164805.1 Carlito syrichta | reverse complement strand
CTTTTTGTTTCAACAGTTTGAGATTTTCATATACATGGAATTGTGCCTGTTTTTTACTCAACACAATGTTTTTGAGAGTCATACATATTGCTGTGTTTATCAGTTAATCATTCATTTAATTTTTCTGTAGCATTTCTTTGTGTGATCATACTGCAATTTATCACTTAACATATTCATGAAAATTTGGTTATTTATACTTTTAGGCTGTCAAGAATAAGACTTCTATGAACATTTATGGGCAAGTTTTTTTTTTTTAAGAAAATAGTTTATTTAATCTTAGATCTTTTTTGAAATAGTATCTCATATGGTAAGGAAGCATTTAGTACATTTATAGTCAATTCCACTGTAGTTTAAATCTGTTGAATTCAGTTAAGTTTATTTGTTTATTCTAAGATGTGGGGTACAATTCAGGATTAGGTATACAAGTGGTCATCATACAGGTGAAGTTTGGGCCTTCCATTGGTTCCCACTTTGCCTGGTTTGAGATCAGGTACACTTATTGATGTTGTGTCGCCCACTGCCTTCCTACCCTGGCAGTATCCTGCTACTGCCAATCCCTTTCTTGTAGTATTATGGTAAATGTCCAGGGTCTGCTTATGAGTGAGATCATGTGGTACTCTTTTCTTTGTTTCTGTGATAGATCACTGAGTATGATAGACTTCAAATCCATCCAAGTTGCTGTCCATATGTTTGTTCTTCTTTATGGCTGCATAATATTCCACTGTGTGTATGTAACACATTTAAAAAATTCAGTCCAGTTTTAATGGGCAGCATGGTTGGTTCCATGTTTTTGTTTTTGTGAATAGTGCAGCAATAAACAGGTGTGTGATTGC
Organism: Carlito syrichta; assembly: GCF_000164805.1. NCBI lineage: Eukaryota > Metazoa > Chordata > Mammalia > Primates > Tarsiidae > Carlito > Carlito syrichta. The sequence continues at coordinate 2,823 of NW_007255380.1, read as the reverse complement.
TGGGTTATATGGAAGGTCAATTGCTGCGTCCCGCACAGCAGGATGGTAAAGGATCCCAAAAGAGGACCTGCACAGTATAACACAATTCACAGGACATTATTTAGGTTAGCAAGCTGGGGACCAGGAATCTCTTGTCCCAGAGAACAGAGGCCCAGAGTCTCTTACCCACAAGACTTTTATTAGTACAAAATGATGCAGTTAAGTGAGCATTTAAGGATGAAGTACAAGCAATGCAAAGGAAACTTTCTGGTATGGTCTCAGAAAGCTTCTTGCAATAAAATGTGATGGTTTACAGGGCATAGCACAGCTGCTTGTAAACCATGTGGCTAATGCTTAACTTCTTACTTAATCTAATACAAAAGACACTGCACTTTAGAAATTTCCTCAGCATACATGCCTATCTGGCTTTGCCATCATAAGCATTCTTGGCTGATTGTGACTTTGCACATACACCAAGTATGTTTTCAGCAGAGTTCAAGTAGGGCAGTGGTCTCTAGTAGTCAATCTCTAGTTCTTTTAGAAATGCCACACTGTTTTCCAAAGAGTTTGTTTGCACTCCCACCAGCAGTGTAGAAGTGTTCCTTTTTCTCAGCATCCTCACCTTTTATGGCTTATTGTGTAGTCCTTCTTGGTGAATGTTCCATGTGCACTTGAAAAGAATGTGTGGTTCACTGTTGTTGAGTGGCCCGTTCCATACATGCCAGTTAGGCTGTTGGTTGATATTATTCTTCAAATCTATGTTCTTACTAATTCTATTCCTATTTGCTCTATTACTTACTGAGATAGAAGCGTTACCATCCTCAAGTGTAATTGTAGATTTATCTGTTTTTCCTTTCATATCTGCTAGTTTTTGCTTCACAAATTTTGCAGTTTTATTATTGGTGCATAAACATTTAAGATTTTGTTTTCTTGGTGGATTAACTCATTATTATTAAATGCCCCATTTTATCTCTAATATTCCTTATCCTGAAGTCTACTTAGTCTGACTAAAATAGCTACTCATTCTTTCTTATTAGAGTTTGCTTAGTATATATTTTTTCCATCTTCTACATTTAACCTATATGTGTCTTTATTCTTATTTACTTATTTGAGTAGGAGTCTTACTCTGTCACCCAGCACACTCACAGCCACCACAGTCTCAACCTACTGGGCTCAGGTAATCCTTCTGCCTCAGCCTTTGAAGTAGCTAGAACCACAGTCATGAGCCACCATGCTCAGCTATTTTTAAAAAAATTTATTTTAGAGATGTGATCTCACCAGGTTGCCAGGGCTGGGCTCGAACCCGTGTGTATTTTTATTCTTAAAGTGTGTTTTGTGCAGAGAGCAGATAATTGGGTTTTGCTTTTTAAAAAATCCTACTTGACAATCTCTGCCTTTTAATTAGTTTTGACTATTTACATGTAATATATTAAATTTAAATTTTGTAATGTGACTTTCAATACTGTCTAAATCTACTGTATTACCATTTGTTTTCTATTTGTACTATCTGTTCAATTGCTTTATAGCATTCTAATTTATCATTATGACTGGCTTATTGGCTATGCTTCTTTTTAAAACTTTTTTTTTAGTATTTTTTCCGTGGTTTATACCACTATATATAATATGTATATATATATAACTGTATCACAGGCTAAAAAACATACAACTATATATTTTCATTTATTCTCTACTTTTTTGTTTTATCATATATTTTGCTTTTATATATTAATTAAATTTTATAATATATAATCATTGTTTTTGTTTTAAGAATTATATTTATTTCTTTATTTTTATTTAAAAAATTTTATTTTAAAGATATGGGGTACAATTCAGGGTTAGGTATACAAATGTTCATTATGCAGGTAGCCTTGTTGATGAGGTGTGCTCCCCTTCCCCTGGCAGTTTTCTACTTCTGCCAATCCACCTCCCCCCTCCCCTGGCAGTTTCCCATTACTGCCAATCCTCTTCTTATAGTATTATAATAATTGTTCAAGGTCTGCTTATGAGTGAGAACATGTGATAACTCAGTTCTTTGTTTCTGTGATAGATCACTCAGTATTATAGACTCTAAGTCCATCCAAGTTGCTGTGAAGTTTATAATTTTGTCCCTCTTTATGGCTGTGTAGTACTCCATCGTGTATATGTACTACATTTTTTTTATCCAGTCCTCTTTTGATGGGCAGCACAATTGGTTTCATGTCTTTACTATTGTGAATAATGCTGCAGTAAACATGTGTGCAGATATCTTTTTCATAGAGTGATTTGGGTTCCTCCGGGTATATTTCCGTTAAGGGGATTGTGGGGTCGTATGGAGGGTCTATTTTTAGATCTTTTAGGAATTGCCAAACTTTTTCACAGAGTTTGTACTAGTTCACACTCTGACAACAGTGTAGAAGTGTTTCCTTTCCCCTGCATCCTCTCCAGCATCTGCTGTTTTTTGAGTTATTGATGATGGCCATCCTGACTGGAGTTAGTTGATATCTCAGCGTGGTTTTAATTTGCATTTCTTTGATGATAGTGAGATTGAACATTTTTTATATATCTGTTGGATGCTTGTATGTCTCCTTTTGAGAAGTGTCTATACATATATTTTGCCCACTTTGTAATGGGGCTGTTTTTTCTTCCTTTTTGGCACATTTGAGTTCCTTGTAGATCCTGTATGTTAGACCTTTGTCAGATATACAATTGGCAAATATTTTTGCCCATTCTGTGGGCTGTCTCCCTGCTCTCTTGATGGTTTCTTTGACTTTGCAGAAGCTTGTCAGTTTGATGAGATTCCACTTGTCTATCATCACTTATGGCATTGGCACTTGGAGTTTTGATCAGGAATGGTTGCCAGTTCCG
>NW_007255379.1:0-7742 GCF_000164805.1 Carlito syrichta | reverse complement strand
GGACGGGAGGGAGGGAATTCTCTGCCCACTTTTTTGAATGCTTATAGGAGTTAAAGAGGTGGTTTTAGAGTCCTAGGTGGGAGAAGGAAAAACCAATAGGGGGTTCGCTGTGGCTTTGAAAGCCTAGGTGGGGTGTGGTCCCCCCCTCACCTGGGGCCGAAAGAGCCGCTGGACGATCAACAGTCAGTCCCTTTCGGGTATCCCAGGGCGGTTGTTAGGTTTTTCAGGTAGGGGCACTTACCTATCCGAGGTGGTGATGGAGGTAGCACTGGCATTCAAGAAAGTGGGCGAAGGCTTCAAGGGGCGAGTGCCACCGGCAACAGGATGGGGCCTCGCCTTAGGGCGAGAGAGCTCCTGACCGAGCCACGGCACCAATGAAGGACGATGGCGCCAGTGAGACTCAACACCCTTTGAGGCCAAGAGATTTATTAGAGCAGCAGCTATAGAGAGAGGGAAGAAGGTCTGTAATCGCCTGGTAGGGAAGGGGGAGAGAGAGAGCGAGGGCAAGAGAGGTCTGTATTTATTGGTTTGGGAGGGGGCGGCAGTGCTCTATCGGAGCCTGGCGGTGCCAGCTTAGGGTCTTTATTGGAGGGAGCTATGAGGTAGTATTTCTATAGGGAAATAATATTTGTGTAGAGGTTTAGGTTTCGCGCGTGCGGGAAGAGCAGGAATTTAGGGCCTTTGTTGTCTTTTTAGGTTCCATATAGTGTTTTAGCACCATCTCGGGAGACTCTCTTCTGTTTCCTGTGCCTTTCACCCTCACTGACATCATAAAATTGTCATCTCTGACTCAAGGTTCCCAAGACATGGTTAGACTTAGCATGCCACACTTACCAGGGCCTTTGTGTAGAACAAGGTCGAGTGCTCTGTTCCCATGGTATTCTGCACACAGTGCTCCCTGGTGTTCTGCGACACAGCCATCCTGATGCTTTCTAACATCCCCCAGTTAGGGGTCTGCTGGTTTGCTTTGTTGAGAATGGATTCTCAAATATATCTCCCACAAGCTCGTGTCAGACATCTTATTTTCACCCAGGCTCTGCCCCAACCCCTTTGGAGCTACTTTTGCCATTCCATATTTGCTGATATAAAACTATTTTGTTATTGTTTATAGATACATATAAACAAATATAAAACTATTTGTTATTGTCTCATGTCAAGGAAGCAAGACAACAACCCAAAGGAAAGAAATGCACCTAATCTGAAGCCAGCCTAGCAAGGGGTGCACATTGGGACGGGATCTGAACCGGGCTTTTGGTCCCAGAGAATAGGGACTTCCTCTTCTCTCAGGGCCTGGGAAGATTTGGACTCTAGACTGAGTGACTTGTAGAGTGCTGGAGCAGTCTAGGGGGGCCGGGGAGAGTGGCCTCCTGAGGGCAGGCTACAAATAGCACTCTGCTCGAACTGTTGGCACGTTAGTCAGGCTTTCACACAGCTTCCACCATATTTTTTTTCTTAGCAACCATTTAGCAAATTAGGTTTACAATTGTTGAAAAGGTGCCCCTTCTGAAGAAAACAGGTGGTTCTGAAGAAGGTGGTGATGGACCTATTACTCCTCTCTCCCCTAGCTATGCCTCTGGTGCATGGGTGATAGGAGGGACATTTCAGAAACAGCTAATTTCATCAAGTAAGTAATAACCAGAGTTGATAAAAGGACTGTGGATTTGACAAAGGCCCAGTTCTGCCAGGGACCTTCAAGTAGTGTTCTCAACTGCAATGTGCATGCCAATCACCTGGAGGGGCATTAAAATGCGGATTCTGATTTAGTAGGTCTTGGGTGGAGCCTGAGGTCCTGCCTTCCTAGCAAGTTCCCAGCTGATGTTGCTGCTGCAGGTCAGGGAACCATTTTTGAGACCCACTTCTTTACAGCATTCATTCCCAAGTGGCCATCTTCTTTCATGTCTCTTCCTTCTTTTGCAGGTAGACTGAGGGGATAAGAGAGAATTAGGAGGTGGAGGCAGGAGGACCCTCAGTACAAATGTGTATCTGCAGAAACAAATCCACTTCAGGGCCAGTCTTTAACCATCTTTATTTCAACAGGTGGTGCTGACAGGTAAGTGGCCCTATTAATACACACTGCAAGACTGGAGAAGAGGCGGTAGTGGAGGCAAGCCTATGGGCAGAAGCAGATGGTCTGTGGCAGGAGGTGGCATATGCTCAAATATATTTCTTGTGTGATTGAGTGAATAAACACAGAAACACATGTGGCTGATTTGGGATCAGCAGTTGGCCTCACCTGGGCTGCCACTAGCCCAGTGGCAAGAAGGAAAAGTTGATAGCAGTTAAAGGTATTTCCCTTTGAAAGGCAAGTTGCAACTTTAAAGGCCCGCCCAGCGTCAGGCAGGTTTTGTTTAAGAAAGGCCAAATGGCCCAGAGACTGGCTAATTCATGGAAATGAAAAAGAGTCTTATCTAAAACCCCCACTTCTGAAGATGACAGTTTACAAGACTGCAGTTCCTGGAAACCTTTTGTTCTTTGAAAAATCTAATTTTACTGAGTACAATCTTGTAAGATTCCAAAGGAAATATGTCATCACTCAACACGACCCCCTCCCTTACCTAAACGAGGGTATAAGACCCCAGGTCACCTGTTCTGGGGTACTCGAGCTTGATTTGGATGCATGAAATTCTCGGGCCCGCTGTGCTGTGCTAGCCAGTGTAATAAAGTGCCACTTCCTATAAGAGTCTCGGTGTCACGATCTCTCTATTTTTCCTGCTACAGGTCCATTGCTCCTTGGAGGTGAAGCTTCCTGAGTGGTGTTGAAGGGAGGCTCTGACTTAGAGATTGTCACTCTTTAGGTGCCCACAAAAGAGTTGCAGTTTCAACGCATCAAGTTGAGACATGGCCCTTCTGCTGGAAGGGATTCCTGACTCAGCTGCTGCACAAGTGGCTGGGGTAGGGAGGGTGTTTGACCCACAGCACTGGTTCTCAACTCTACTCTACAAATTATATTTTTACAAAGATGACCATGCCCCTCTCCAGACTGATTAAATCAGAATTTTGGGTAGGGTAGGTTTTGGGCCACATAATAATTAAAGCATTAGGTGATTCTGATGTGCAGATGGGTGGGGAATCACTGCTCTTTAGCTAACTGCTGTGCCCAGGGAAGGGGAGGGCGTGGGAAGCTGAGCTCTCCGTTAGTCTTTCTCCAGGACCTGGTCTTCAGTGAGAACTCTCTATGGGGAACAGATGTGGGATTCGGAGACAGATGGTTTAAAAGCCAAGAGAAAAAGTGATAGGAGCTTCCCTGGGTTACTGTAATGATATCTATCTGCTCACTGCTTTGAAAATGTTACTTATTGGCTTTTACATGAAAGCCAAATAAAATGCCACTTAAAACAGAGTTGTATCTAAGGGTTCTTTAAACCATTATGGATTTTAAAGAGAAAATGTAGTGCCCAGTGTCATGTACTGCTAAGGGCTGTATGGTAGACAGTCATGAGTGTGATACCTATTTCTTCTTGTTAAAAATGGGGATTATTACAAATTACTTGAGCTTTGGGATATGCCAAGAAACTAAATTTAGGAACTCACAAGGATTCAGTTATCAAAAATATAGATCTGTTGTGTGTAGCTACAATGTTTAATATAGAATTGATATTTCATATCTTTATTCAGAAAGCACATAATATGGAAATAACTGCACCTATAATTGAATGAGGAGGATAATACATTCTCTTTTTAGAATTCTTTTTTCTTCTATTCTTTGTCAGGCTAAGATAATACATGGCTCTTAAGGCTGAGGAGACAGCTTTTGGTGAGTGCAGGTAACCCTGGTTACCACTAAGGGGTGATCCCCTTCAGGTAATAAACCCATTTAATTCCAGTTTCACTACCTTCCCCTGGAGGGCAGCTCACAATCAGCTTGGTAGTGATAGGGGCTTTGCTGCCAGATGGGTTTCCTTCAAAGTAGATCGTGATGTTGTTGATCTTCTTGGGCCGCACAGAGTCTACAGCGCGAATGGTGAAGGCTGGGTTCTCCACAATGAAGGAGAAGGTCACTGAATGATAGAAGACATTCTTGAAGGGGATGATTATGTTGAACCCAGCTCGAATCAGGAAGGGACCTTGGGGCTTGGGAGGCAGAGCTGTCCCGAAGAGGGGGAAGATATATTCCCCACCTACAAGCGATGACAGGATCAGGAGGCCCTTGGTTTCACCCAGGTGACTGGGCTCAAAGATGACCTCCACGCTGACTTCAGTGCCTCCCTGGGCTCCTGGGGCTGCGCTAATGACTCTTTCTGTGTGGAAGTCTGAACAGTCGGTCTGAAAACAGAACAAACAACTTTAGCTCACACAGGATTTTGAAGAGCATACGAGGAACTCAAGTCCCCCACAGCCCCTCCCTACATTAAACAACTATGTTTGTGTGAGGCTGGGCAGGTTATAAAACTGCGTCCTTATAACTCACCTGCAGGGTAAGTATTACTAATTATTATTCCTATTTTGCTACAAAGAAACAAAGGCAAAGAGATGTTAATAAGAAGTCTGAAGACACATAGCTAGATTATGCTGGTAGGGTAATCATTGAGGCTAGTCCCCATATCTGGTTCTTTTTTCCTTCCACACATGGAAGATCAAAGGTTCGACTCCTTGTGGATTGGTGGGGCTAATTAATACTGGACAATTAGCTGTGAGCAGAAGTGAAAGGTGTCACTTCTATGCTACAGCATTTAATTGCCAGTTCTGTCAGTGTCTTTTCACCCCTCTGGTACTGTGATTGGAAACATTTGAGATAGTGCTTGTTCTTCAGCCTGGATCTTGAGGAACTGAGGAGGGCAGAGTCCCCTGCTGCCATTCATTGGTAGACAGCACAAATGACAAATAAGCCTTTGTTTGTTTTAAGCCACTGGGGTTATTGGGGTAGTTACTGCAGCATAACCTAATCCCTCTTGGTTGATACAATGGATCAAGAGCCTATGCCCTTTCCCTTCCCTTCTTTCTTTTTCATTTTCTTTTTCTTTTTTTCTTTCAGGGTCTCCCTATGTTGCCCAGGTGGGTCTCGAATTCCTGGCCTCGAGCAATCTTCTCACCTTGGCCTCCCAAAGTACTGGGATTATAGGCATGAGTACTGCATACAGCCTATACTTTTTGAGTATAGTCACAAGACCCCTGATTTTAGCTGGGCACATGACTGCCCAGTATTAAGGCTACATTTCCTAGTTCTCTTTGTTGATGGGTGTGGTCCTGTAAAGTTTTCTTAATGGAATATTAGTGGAAGTGATATATGTAACCACCTCTCCTTCCCCTTGTAGCTGACTGGAGAGTGGACATCATGGGAAGCCATCTTGGCCCATGTGGACCAAAACAACTCTTTGCAGAAGGCAGAACATCAGGACAGAAGACGTTTGGGTACCTAATATCATGGAGCTGCCATTCCAGCTCAAACTGCTTATACCCAGACTGTTATTTGTAAGATGAATAAATTTCCATTTTGCTGTTATTTTGGGCTTCTGTTTCAGTAGTTAAACCAATATCCCAACTGATACAATAGCTAATGTATATAGAGCACTTACTGTGGACCAGGCTCTATGGAAGTAGCTTTATATACATATTTAAAAATCTTTATAGCTATCCTGTGAGGTCGGGGGTATTATCTCCATTTATTTTTTTATTTTTATTTTTTTTCATTAATCAGTATTTTTTATTATGGTTTTGTGGGGTACAGTTAAGGGTAGGTGTACAATGACGTTTCATTCAGGCACCCTGTAGATAAGAAGTGTTTTCCCATCCCCCGACAGATATTTGCTACTGTTAATCCCATCCCCCTCCCCCCCATAGTTTCCCAGTACCATCCGTCATTTTCTCATAGTATTGCATTGGATGTTCAAGGTCCATTATATGAGTGAGAACATGTGATATTCGGATTTTTGTTTTTGTGAGAGGTCACTCAGTATTATAGACTCTAGTTCCATCCAGGTTGCAGCGAAATTCATGATTTTGTTCTTTTTTATGGCTGCGTAGTATTCCATCGTGTATATGTACCACATTTTTTTAATCCAGTCCTCTTTTGATGGGCAGCATGGTTGTTTCCAGGTTCTTGCTATTGTGAACAATGCTGCGATAAACATACGTGTGCAGGTATCTTTTTTATAGAGTGATTTGTGTTCTTCAGGGTATATTCCCAGTAGGGGGATTGCAGGGTCATATGGAAGGTCAATTTTTAGAGCTTATAGGAATCGCCACACTGCTTTCCACAGAGGTTGCACTAGTTTACACTCCCACCAACAGTGTAGAAGTGTTCCCTTTTCACCACACCCTCTCCAGCAGCTGTTATTTTTTGAGTTGTTGATAATTGCCATTCTGACTGGAGTTAGGTGTTATCTCAGTGTGGTTTTGATTTGCATCTCCCTGATGATTAGTGAGGTTGAGCATTTTTTCATGTGCTTGTTGGCTGCTCAGATGTCTTCTTTTGTGAAGTGTCTGTTCATATCTTTTGCCCGTTTTATAATGGGGTTGTTTGTTTTCTTCTTTTCAGTACGCTTCAGTTCCTTGTAGATCCAGGATGTTAAGCCTTTGTCAGACCTAGAGTTGGCAAATACTTTTTCCCAGTCTGTAGGCTGTCTCCCTGCTCTCTTGATGGTTTCTTTGGCTTTGCAGAAGCTTGTCAGTTTAATAAGGTCCCACTTGTCTATCTTCTCTCTTAAGTCCTGTGGGTTTCGGGTTTTGTACAGGAATTGGATGCCAGTTCCGATTTCCATGGGAGTATTTCCTTCCTTTTCTAAGGTTCTTATGGTTTGAGGTTTTACATTTAGGTCTCTGATCCATTTGGAGTTAACCTTTGTGCATGGGGATAGATAGGGGTCCTGTTTCAATCTTCTGCATGTGGTCAGCCAATTTTCCCAGCACCATTTACTGAATAGGTCTCCTCTCCCCCATTGGTAGGTGGTGGGGGCTTTGTCGAAGATGAGTTGGTTGAGAAATTGAGGTTTTGCTTCTGGAATCTCAATTCTGTTACATTGATCTATATGCCTGTTCCTGTACCAATACCAAGCTGTTTTGATGATTGTAGCTTTATAGTAAAGTTTGAAATCTGGTATTGTGATACCACCTGCTTTGTTTTTTTTGCTGAGGATTGTTCTGGCTATTCTTGGACGTTTGTGTTTCCATATGAATTCCTGTGTTGTTTTTTCTAGGTCTGAGAAGAATGTTGTTGGTAATTTAATGGGTATTGCATTGAATTTGTAGATTGCCTTAGGTAAGATGGACATCTTCACAATGTTGATTCTTCCGATCCATGAGCATGGGATATTTTTCCACTTGTTCATGTCGGCTTTGATTTCTTTGAGCAGTGTTTTGTAATTTTCATTGTAAAGGTCTTTCACGTCTCTGGTTAGGAAGATGCCAAGGTATTTCATTTTTTTTGTGGCTATTGTGAATGGAACTGTGTTTTTTATTTGGGTTTCTGTTTGTTTATTATTGGTGTAGAGAAATGCGATTGTCTTTTGTACATTTATTTTGTATCCTGAGACTTTTCCAAAGGCTTTTATCAATGTAAGGAGACCTTTGACAGATTCTCTTGGGTTTTCAAGGTACACCATCATATCATCTGCATAGAGAGATAACTTGACTTCCTCTTTTCCTATTTGAATACCTCTGATTGCCTCCTCTTCTCTGATTGCTTTAGCCAGGACTTCCAATACTATGTGAACAGGAGGGGAGAGAGTGGGCATCCTTGTCTAGTTCCAGTTTTCAGGGGAATTGGTTCCAGTTTTTGTCCATTTAGGAGTATGCTGGCTGTGGGT
>NW_007255378.1:0-8251 GCF_000164805.1 Carlito syrichta | reverse complement strand
AGGTGGCCCACTAGTCGGCTGACTAGTAAGCTGGGTCAACGATTTGACTGATGAGTTGGTCCACTAGTTAGCACGATTAACTAGTAGGCTGGCTGGTTTCCTGACCTAACTAGTCAGCCGACTATTTGGCTGACTAGTTGGGTGGCCTAACTATTCGGACTACTAGTTAGCAGAGCTAAATTCTCAGCTGTCAAGTTGGCAGCCTAGTCAACCATTTGGTAAGCTGAAATAACTAGTTGGCTTGCTAGTTGGCCCACTGCTTAGCTGACTTAACTAGTTGGCAGGCAAATTAGTCGACTGGTCAGCTGAATTAACTAGTTGGCCAGTGAGCGAGCCGACTGGTCAACAGACTTAACTAGTTGGCTAGTGAGTAAACCGACATGTCAGCTGACTTAACTATTCGACTGGCGAGTGAGCTGACTGGTCAGCTGACTTTAGTTGGCTGGTGAGTGAGCCGACTGGTCAGAAGACTTAACTAGTCGATCAACGATTGAGCTGACCAGTGAGCCAACTTAACTAGTCCACCATCAAGTAAACAGATGAGTGAGCTGCCTTAACTAGTCATCCAGCGAGCTAGCCGACCAGTGAGCTGACTTAACAAGTCAGCTGGCAGCAAAGCTGACTAGTTAGTTGACGTGTTGGCCTGCAAGTGAGCCGACAAGTAATTGACTTGTTGGCAGGCTAGCAAGACGACTAATTTGCTGACCAGTAGGCAGTTGAGTGAGTCAACTAGTTAGCTGACATAATGGAAAAGGAGCGAGCCCACTTGTTATCTGATCAGCTGGTTTAGTGGCTAGCCGATTAGTTAGCTAAGTAATTAGCTGATTTGCTAGCTGACATAACTAGCTAGCTGACAAGCTAGCTGGCTCTCTAGTTGACATAACTTGCTAGCAAACAAGCTATCTAGCTGTCTAGCTAGCTGACTTAACTAGCTAGCTAACTGGCTACTTAGCTGGCTAACTGACTTAATATCTAACTGACAATCTAGCTGACTAGCTAGCTGACTGAACTGGTTAGCTGAGTAGCAACCTGACTAGCAGCTGACTTAATTAGCTAGCTGAATATTTAGCTGAGTAGCTAGCTGAGTTAACTAGCTAACTGGCTAGCTAGCTGACTTTACTAGCTGACTAGCTAGTTGGCAGGCTAGCTGGCTAGCCAGCTGACATAACTAGCTAGCTAACTGGCTGGGTAGCTGGCTAGACAGACAGCTATCTAGCTACTGGACTGGCTAGTAGGCTACCCAGCTGGCTTAAATAGCCCGGCAGCTGGCTGGACAGTCGGATAGCCAGCTGGCTTAACCAGCCAGCCCCCATACTAACCAGCCAGCTAGCCAGCTAGTTCAGCTGAACTAGCTGGCCACCTACCTGACCACCCTGCTAACCAGCCGGCTAAACTTGCCAGCGACCTAGCTAGCCAGCCGGCTAACCAGCTAACTTAACTAGCTGACTTAAGTAGATAGCCTTCTGGCTAGAAAGCTGGCTTAACCAGCTAGCCACCTTGCTAGCCAGCTGTTTAGCCAGGTCACTTAACACACTGACTTAACTAGCTAGCCAACCAGCTAGCCAGATGACTTAATTAGCTAACTACCTACTTCTCAAGGTGGCTAGCCAGCTGACTTAACTAGCTGGCTTAACCGGCTAGCCAACTGGATAGACAGCTGAATTAACTATGTAACAACCTAGCTAGCCAGTTGGCTAACCACTTGAATTAACTAGCCGACTTAACCAGCTAGCCAGCTGGCGAGGCAGCTGACTCAACTACCTGAATTAACTAGTTAGCCAGCTGATGAGTCAGCTTACTTAACTAGTTGGCATCCTTAAACAGCCAGGTGGCTAGCCAGCTGACTTTAATAGCCAGCTACCTATGTATCCTGCTGGCTTGCCAGCTGACTTAACAACCTAGCTACCTAGCTAACCAGCTGGCTAGCCAGCTGACTTAACTAGTTAGCTACCCAGATAGGCAGCTGGCTAGCCAGCTGACTTAACAAGCTGTTCAACTAGCTAACCATTTCACTTAACTAGCTGACTTAACAAGCTAGTTTCCTAAATAGCCAGCTGAATTAACCCCCTGAAATAATTAGCTACCCAGCTAGGTATTTAGCTAGTTAGTTGACTTAACTAGCTGACTTAACTAGCTAGCCAGCTGACATACATAGCGGACTTAACTAAGTAGCTACCTAGCTAACCAGCTGACTTATCTAGCTGAAATATCTAGTTAGCCAGCTTTGTAGCCATCTGAATTGACTAGCTTTTTGACTAGCAAGCGAGCAACCTAGACAACTGACTTAATGAAGTGACTAAACTAGCTAGGAAGCTGGTAAGAAGGCTGAATTAACTACTTGATTAACGAGCTAGGCAGTTGGTCAGCCAGGTGACTAAACTAGCTGACTTAACTAGTTATCCAACTGGCTAGCCAGCTGACATAACTAGCTCTCTACCTCTCCTACCACCTGGATAGCCAGTTGACTTGACTAGCTGACTTGATTAGCTAGCCATCTGGCCAGCCAACTGACTTAACTATGTCACAACCTATCTAGCCAGCTGGCTGGCCAACTGAGTTAACTAGCTTTCTTAACTAGTTGACTTGCTTTCTAGCCAGTTGAATTAAGTAGCTTGATACATAGGTAGCCAGGTGGCAATCCAGCTGAATTAACTCGGTGACTTATCTAACTAGCCAGTTGTCTAGCCAACTGACCAAAATAGCAAGCTACTTAGCTAGCCAGCGGGCTAGTCAGCTGACTTATCTAGGTGACTTAATTATATAGTCAGATAGCTATACAGTTGACATAAGTAGTTAACTACCTAGCAGGCAAGCTAGCTAGCAGGCTTACTTAACAAGTTGACTTAACTAGCTAGCCATCAGGCTAGACAGCTGACTAAACTAGATGACTTAAAGAAGAAGTCAGCTGGCTAGGCAGCATACTTAACTAGCTAGATACCTAGACAGACAGCTAGATAGTCAGCTGACTTAACTAGTTGAGACAACTAGAAGCCTGATTGCACACCAGCTGACTTAACTAGCTACCTACATACATAGCCCACTGGCTTGCCAGCGGACTTAACTACCTAACCACCTAGCTAACCTGCTGATCAGCGAGCTACTTAACAAGGTAACTTAACTAGCTAGCCAGCTTACCTAAATAGCTGACTTAACTAGCTAGCTACCTACTTAGTCATCTGACTTAATTAGCTGCTTTAACTAGCTAAGCCCCTCAGTAGCTATTATATAGCTAGCTGACTTAACTAGCTAGCTAACTGAGATATAGCTGAATTAACTCGCTAGCTACCAAGATATGCAACTGAATGAACTAGCTGAAATAACTAGAGAGCCACCTGTCTATGCATCTGATGTAACTAGCTTTTTAATAGCTAGCCAGCCTGTTAGAAAACTGACTTAATGAGCTGACTTAACTAGCTAGCCAGATGGTTAGCCAGCTGACTTGAACTAGCTTGCCAGCTGGCTAGCCAGCTGACTTCATTGCCTAGATAACTAGCTAGCCAGCAGCCTAGCCAGCTGACTTATCTAGCTGAATTAACGAAGTAGCCAACTGGTGAACCAACAGAAATAAGTAGCTAGCTACCTAGATAGACAGCTGGATAGCCAGGTGACTTAACTAGGTGACATAGCAAGACAGCCTCATGGCAAGCCAGTTCAATTAACTAGCTTCAACCTACTTAGACCGTAGGCTTGCCAGCTGAGTTAACTACCTAATTACATAGCTAACTTGCTGGCCAGCGAGCTGACTTAACTGCGTGACTTAACTAGCTAGCCAGGTGGCTAGCCAGCTGATTTAACTAGCTAGCTACCCTGCTTTGCAGCTGGCTAGACAGCTGACTTAACTAAATGACTTAACTAGCTAGCTACCTAGCTAGCCAGATGACTTAACTAGCTGACTTAACTAGCTAACCACCTAGCTAGCCAGCTGCTTGGTCAGCTGACTAAACTAGCTGCAGATTATGTAGCTAGTGTGCTGGCTGGTCAGCTGAATTAACTAGCTAGCTACCTAGCTAGCTAGCTGGGAAGCCAGCTGAATAACTAGCTGACTTAACTTTCTAGGAAGGTGGCTAGCCAGTTTACTTAACTAGCTTGCTACCTAGCTAGCCAGCTGGGAAGCCAGCTGAATGAACTAGTTGACTTAACCTGCTAGCCAACTGGGTAACTAGTTGACTCAACTAGCTGACTTAACTAGCTCTATATGAAGCTAGATAGCTAGCTATCCAGCTGAGTTAACTAGCTGACTTAATTACCTAGCAAGCTGGGTAGCCAACTGAAATAACTAGCTCACTACTTAGCTAGCCAACTGGCTAGCCAGCTGACTTAACTAGCTGACATAAATAACTGGCCTGCTTGCTAGTCAGCTGAAATAACTTGCTTGCTATATAGTTAGCCTGCTGGCTAGCCAGCTGACTAAACTAGGCCACTTAACTAGCTAGCCAGCTGTCAAGCCATCTCAGTTAATTAACAAGTTACCTGGCTAGCCAGCTAGATAGCCAACTGACTTAACTAGGTGACTTAAATAGCTAGCCAGCTGGCTATCAGGCTGACTTAACTGCCTAGGTACCTAGCTAGCCAGATGGATAGCCAGCTGACTTTACTAGCCAGCTACCTAGCTAACCAGCTGCCTATTGAGCTGTCTTAACTAAATTACTGAACTAACAATCTAACTGGCTAGCCAGCTGACATAACTAGCTAGCTACTCAGCTAGGCAGCTGTCTAGCACACTGACTTATCTTGTTGACTTAACTATCTAGCAAGCTATCTTAACTAGCTGACTTAACCAGTTAGCTACCTACTTCACCAGCTGGTTTAACTAACTGAATTAACGAGTTAACTAGCTGACATAACTACCTGACTTATATAGTTAGATTTCTAGTTAACCAGCTGAATTAACTAGCAGAAATAACTAGCTAGCCAGATGTCTAGCCATCTGAATTTACTGACTTTTAACTAGCTAACCAGCTGGATAGCCAACAGACTTAACTATCTGACTTAACTAGCTAGGAAGAATGTTGCCAGCTGACAACCAGCAAGTCAGCTGACTAGACAGGGGATTTGACTAGGGTGGCTACCTATCTAGCTAGCTGGCTAGCCAACTGACTTATCTAGCTGACTTAAGATAACAAGCTGGCAAGTCAGCTCACTTTACTAGCTGGACACCTACATAGCCTGCAGTCTAGCCAGCTGACATAACTATCTGACTTGAATAGCTAGCCTGCTGGCTAACAAGCTGACATATTTAGCTAGCTACCTGCCTAGCCAACTGGCTAGGCAGCTGATTAAATTAGCTGACTTAACAGCTAGTCAGTTGGCTAGCCAGCTGACTTAACACACTGACATCACTAGCTAGTCAGGTAGCTATCTAACTGACTTAACTAGCTAGCGAAATACATTGCCAGTTGGCTAGCCAGCTCTCTTAACTAGCTGAATTAACCAGTTAGCCAACTGGCTAGCCAGCTGACTTAAATAACTCGCTACCTATCTAGCCTTCTGGCTAGCCAGCTGACTTAACTAGCTGATTTAACTATCTCCCTAGCTGGCCAGCTAACTTATATAGTTAGCTAACTAGCTAGCTACCTAGCTAGTCAGCTGACATAAATATTTATCTAACCATCTAGTTACCTAGGTAAAAAACTGACTTTAATTGTTAGCGGCCTAGCTAGCTTGCTGACTTAACCAGCTAGCTAACTAGGAAGCTTACTCATTATCTTACATGCTGGCTAGCTGACTTAACTCGTCATCTAAAGTGCTACCTTGCTAACTCAACCAGCTGACTTAGCTCGTTAGCTAACTATCTAACATGCCTATTCAACCAGCTGACACAACCCTTTTGCTAACTAGCTAGCGAGCTGACTCAACCAGCTGTCTTAACCCGTTAGTTAACTAGCTAACAACCTCACTCAACCTGCTGATTAACCCATTAGTTAATTAGCTAGCTAACTGTTTTAACCAACTGCTTAAATTAGAAAGCTGACTTAACTAGATGACTTAGCTATCTGACTTAACTACTTAGCTATCTGACTTAACTGACCGACTTAACAAGTTAGCTAGCTGACATAACTACCTAAATTAAATGGTTATCTAACTATTAAACTAACTAAATAACTAGCAGCTTTAATAATTATCTCACTAGTTAGGTAGCAGACTTAAGTAGGTGACTTAAATAGTTAGCTAACTAGTGATCTAACTGACGTAGCTAGCTTATTTAGCTAGCTATCTGGTTAGCTAGCTGACTTAGCTAGCTGAATTAACTAGTTGGCTAAGGAGATAGGTAGCTGACTTAACGAGTTGGTTAACGAGTTAGCTAACTATTTTAACTAGCTGACTTAGCTAGCTGAATTAACTAGTTGACTAAGGAGATAGGTAGCTGACTTAACGAGTTGGTAACGAGTTAGTAACTATTTTAACTAGTTGGTAAACGAGTTAACTAGTAATGAGTTAGCTAGGTGAATTAACTTGTGGGCTGACAAGTTGGCCGACTACTTAGATTGTTTAACACGTTGGCTCCCTACTCCATCATGTTAGCTGGCTTAACAAGTCGGCCGACTAGTCAGCTGACTAGTTAGCTGGCTTAACAAGATGACTGACGAGTTGGCCCACTTGTTAGCAATGCTAACTAGTTGCCTGTACGTTTGCTGAACTAACTAGCCAGCCGACTAGTTGGCCGAGAAGTTAGCTGACTTAGTCGGCTGACTAGTTAGCTGTGCTAACTTGTCTGCTGACAAGTTGGTCGACTAGTCAGACGAATGTTAGCTCACTTTACTATTTGGACGGCTAGTTGGCGGACAGGTTACCTGACTTAATTATTCGGTCAGCGCTTGAGCCAACATTTGAGGGAACTTAATTAGTCGGTGGGTGAGAGCCGACTGATCAGCTGACTTAATTCGGCCAGTGAGTGAGCTGACTGGTAAGCTGACTTAAGTAGTCGACCGGCAAGTGAGCCGATTGGTCAGCTGACTTAACTAACCTGCTGGTGAGTGAGCTGAATGGTCAGCTGACTTTAGTTGTCTGGCGAGTGAGCCAAACGGTCAGAAGACTTAACTAGTTGGCCAGTGAGTGAGCAGACCCATGAGCAGTATTAACTAGTTGGCCATCGAGTGGGCCGATGGGTGAGATGCCTTAACTAGTCAGCCAATGAGAGAGCCATTGGTTTGCTGACTTAACTAGTCAGCTGGTGTGCAAATCAACTAGTTAGCTGTCCTGTTGGCCTGCAAGCAAGCTGATGAGTTACTGTAATTTTGGCTGGTGAGTGAGCCGACTGGTTTGCTGACCAGTTGGTAGGTGAGAAAGCAGACTAGTTAGCTGACCTGATGCAAAGTGAGGGAGGCCACTAATTATCTGAATAGCTTACTGAGTTGCTAGTTCACTTATTAGCTAAGTAACTAGTTGGTTTGCTTGCTGACTTAACTAGAAAGCTGACTAAGTAGCTGGCTATGTGACTGACATAACTAGCTAGCAAACAAACTATCTACCTGTCTATCTAGTTGACTGAACTAGATAGCTAACTGACTAGTTACCTGGCTAGCTGACTTAACTGTCTAGCTGATCAGTTAGCAGACTTGATAGCTGACTTAAATAGCTACTTGATAAGCAACCTGTCTACCTAGCTGACTTAGCTAGCTAGCTGAATAGTTAACTGACTTGCCAGCTGACTTAACTAGCTAGCTGGCTAGCTAGCAGACTTAACTAGCTGACCAGCTGGTTGGCTGGCTAGCTGGCTAGCCCACTGACTAAACTAGCTAGCTACCTGGTTGGCTGGACGGCTAGCCAGCTGGCTTAACTAGCTAGCTACCTGACTGGCTAGTTGGGTAGGCAGCCAACTAGCTAGCTAGAGGGCTGGACAGTTGGCTAGCTAGTTGAATTAAATAGCCAGCCAACTGGCAGGACAGTCTGATAACAAACCGGCTTAACTAGCCAGCCGCCCTGCTGGTCAGCCGGCTAGCCAGCCAGTTTAACTTAGATGGCCACGTACCTGACCAGCCTGTTAACCTGCCATCTTAACTTGCCAGCCCCCTAGCTAGCCAGCCTGCGAACCAGCTGACTTAAGACGACTTAAGTAAATATCCATCTGGCTACCCAGTTAGTTTAACTAGCTAGCCATCAAGGTAGCCAGCCGGTTAGTCATCTCTCTTAACTAGCTGACTTAACTAGCTAGACAGCAGGCTAGACAGATGACTTAATTAGCTAGCTACCTACCTAGCCACGGGGCTAGCCAGTTGACTTAACTAGCTGATGTAACAAGCTAGAGAGCTGG
>NW_007255377.1:989-4623 GCF_000164805.1 Carlito syrichta | reverse complement strand
ATTCCTGCCTTTCCCGCCCGCGCGAAACTTAAACCTGTGCTCAAACAACCTCTTCCTATAGAAATGCTACCTCATAGTCTCCTCCAATAAGACTCAGGCACGGCACTGGCCTGCCCCTGCAAGGTTCATAAATATACCTTTCTCCCTGCATAACTCTCTCTCTCTCTTATTCCCTCTCTCTGTCCTGTCACTCTCTCACCTTCTCTCTCTCTCTCTCTCTCTTGGTTTATCTCTCTGTCCCCACCACTCTCTTGTTAGCTCTCTCTCTCTCCCTCTCTTACTTTCTCTCACACTCCCTCTCCCCCCTTTTGCTCTCTCTCTCTGTCCCCGCCACTCTCTTACTCTCTTGCTCTCTTTCTCTCTCGGTCTCTCTCTCTCTTTTTCTCTCTCTCTCGTCCTTCCTCGGTTACAGTCCCTTCGTGTAACTGCCCCTTTAATAAATCTCTCAGTTCAGACGGCGTGGAGTCGTTACTGGGCGCCCCCAAAACTTCTTTCACTCAGCATGGTGTGAGCAGGTGTGTTCATAAATCACCCATCATGAAATGGGCAAACCCATTGAAAGACTCTCCAAAAAAAAATTCACTGAAGCTGAACACAGGCCCTCATTGCACTAGCTGCTACACTGACGCTGATGAGTTCTGAGAACACTTACCTAGCAGGGGAGGCCTGTACTACAAGGGGCTCACCTTCCAAAAGATAATTCCAATTTTGGGGGGAGGGGAGTCTCCTCTAGTAGGGCATATTCAAATTATTCCTTCCAGTCACAAAATAATCTTCCTGAAAGAAATTCTGGTAAAAGACCATGTTTACTCATTTTGTTATATTATTAGTGATGTTTTATCGTCCTTTACAGATTACAACTCTAGGTTAATGTCCTAACTGGCCACCACTTAATCTAACTCTGCAGCCAACCATGAAAAGGTTATACTCTAGGAGCCATGTTTTGTTTTAGGCCACCAAGCAGGCAGATTTAATTTACAACATTAATGTCTAGCATTCTCTTCTCAGTTGCCTGTGAAGACAAGAGTTAACTTCTGAGCACATTAATCTCAATCACAAAATTGATGGATTTATAACCCTCTTGCTTGCCTTTATTAAATAACTGCAAAGACTAGAAATGGCACGGAGCTTTTTTAAAGCTTGAAGACCTG
Source organism: Carlito syrichta (assembly GCF_000164805.1). Lineage (NCBI taxonomy): Eukaryota > Metazoa > Chordata > Mammalia > Primates > Tarsiidae > Carlito > Carlito syrichta. The sequence continues at coordinate 3,472 of NW_007255377.1, read as the reverse complement.
CATGCCTTCATGCACCTTATTTGTCTCTAGCTAAATGTGGATGCGGCAAAGCCTCTAAAGTGTGGCTGACCCTGTGAAAAAGCTGTGAAACTTTTATGCCACCACCTCTATTGGCCCCTTTTGATGCCCCCTCTCCATTCAGGAGCACCTATTGTGTGTATATTTTTACCATGACCTACCCTTTCAGGGCCGAACCATACTCCACACTTCCAACCAAAGTTCTCTATTATGCCTCTCAATTGTTCTGATAAGTACCTGCTCTGAACTTACAAAGAGTGTTCTGGCTTTCCTTGCTTGGTTTTCTCTCCTCCCACCCAACTAAGAAATTCTTGTTTCTCCATGCAGATTCTTTTGGTTTTTTACAGTGAGAATAGAGGGAAAGAGAAGGAGGAATGTAGAAAATTATAGAATTTATGCTAAAATGGTAATAGCCCATAGTACAATGCACTATTCATTCCCAACATATTCAGAGAAATTAGACATCAATGGTGTCAACAAAAGGTAGCTTTGTTACAAATGATGAACCTATATTGACACATCATTATCACCCAAAGTCCATAGTTTACATTAGGGTTCCCTCTTGGTGCTGCACATTGTATAGGTTTGGACAAATGCATAATGACACGCATCCATCACTGTGATATCAAACTGAATAGTTATACTATCCTAAAAATTCTCTGATCTTGACTTAGTCATCCCTCCCCTCCATTCCCAACTCTTGGCCACTAGTGGTCTTTCTACTGTTTCCAAAATTTTGCCTTTTTCAGAATGTCATATGATTGGAATTATACAATATGTACCCTTTTCAGATGGGTTTATTTCACTTAGTAATATTCATGTAAGTTTCTTCCATATCATTTCATGGTTTTATAGCTCATTTCTTTTTAGTGTTGAATAATATTTTATAGTTTGGATGTTCCATAGTTTATTTATTCATTCACCTCTAATTTTGATAATCATAAATAAAGCAGAAACACTCATGTGCAGGTTTTTGTATGGGCATAAACTTTCAACTCCTTTGAGTAAGTACGAATGAACATAATTAATTACTGGTTCATACAGTAAGTGTTTAGTTTTATAAGAAACTACCAAATATATTGATAAAGAGGGTTGCTATGCATGTGTAAGAGGAGAGAGTATATGGGGAATCTCTGTATCATTTGCTCAATTTTGCCAGGAATCTAAAATTGCTCTTAAAAAAGTAAGGTAGATAAAATAAATAAACAACAACAACAACAAAAAGCCATGGAAGAAAACTTTTACCTCTGCCCTCTTATCCTCTTAGAGTTTTTTGGCTGGGCCTGATAATTGAATTAACTTAAGACAAACAGGAAAATTTTATACATATAAAACAAATGTATTTAATGTAAATTTTCCAAGACATGGAATTCCTCCCCTTATAAGGAAACAGAGACCCAAAGAAGTGTCAAAACCTAAATGCTTTTATATTAGATGAACAAAGAAGGACATGTGGAAAAGTTACTAAACCATGAGTGAAAGGCCCCAGCCAGCCACAACGAGGAACCTGCCCCCTCCAAAAGCTAAGCCTAGGCGTGGCCCCCACCTAAAATGGTGCTCTCACCTAAGAGAGCGCCCAGACAAACTAACATGGAGGCTCGGACAAGGCTTTCCAGGCTCTTCTTCCACAGCAAAGCCCACCATTCCTGCGCCCGTGAAAGCCCCCGCCAATCCCAAAAATGCCTCACCTGCCGACCAGTAGGTAACCAACAGGTTGCTTTAAATTCCTATAAAACCTTCCATACCCCTGCCTCCACGCTGCAGCCTGACCCTCAGGTTCTGTAGCCACCGCGCTCATCCCATTAAAATCTCTTGGCCTTAATGGGTGTTGAGTCTCACTGCGCGCCACCGTCTGTCATTGGTGCCGTGACTCGGATCAGGATTCTCTTGCCCCAAGGTGGGACCCCGTCCCGGCGCCGGTGGGACTCACCCCTTAAGGCCTTCACCCATTCTCCTGAACGCTGACACTACATTCACCACGGGCCTTCGGATTGATAAGTGTCCCCATACTGAAAACCTAAAACCTTGCCCGGGATAACTGGAGGAAACTGACCGCTGATCATCCGGCAGCTCCTTTGGCCCTGGGAAAGGGGGGGACCACACCCTGCCTAGGTCTGTACAACCACAGCGGACCCCTATTGGTTTTCCCTCGGCTGCTAGAGATTTCAAGCCTTTCCTCGGTTCGGTTTTGGGTAACTTTCTTGTTAAAAATCCCAGTACCAGGTTGCCCTTAACCCCCTCGATTCTCCAGGAGAATCCAGCTCTACAATAATGACCTGTGATGACAGGCTTTATTGTAAGCCTCCCGTTCCTCAGTGGTCGCTTATCCAGGGGACGCCTTGACCAGCCCCCACTGCTAACATGGGAAACTCGTCATCTCTTCTGGCCGACTCCCCCCTCAAGTGCCTCTTAAATAATCTCTCTACACTCTCCCTCACTCCCGATATTAAGCCTAAGCATCTAAT
>NW_007255377.1:0-494 GCF_000164805.1 Carlito syrichta | reverse complement strand
CATCTCAGACCTATCCCAAATAGAGAAAAAACTGGGGTCTTACACAACTAACCCAGCCACCTACACCAAGGAATTCCAATACCTTCTCCAGGCTTACAGCCTCACCTTTCATGACATTTACATGGTCCTCTCCAACACTCTTCTCCCTGAAGAACACAGAAGGGTCTGGGAACAGGCAAGAACGTATGCAGATGAGGTCCACCAGACCTCCCCGACACATCCACTTGGGGCAGTAGCAGTCCCAGACCAAGACCCTGAGTGGGATTATAATTTCCCGAATGGCCTCCAGGCCAGAGATCAGTTTTCCACCTGTCTCCTTTCTGGGTTAAGGAGGGCAGTGCAAAAGGTTATTAACTTTGAAAAGCTGCAGGAAATAATCCAGGAAAAGAATGAAGACTCTTCCTTCTTCCTCAACCGCTTCACAAAAGCCCTCTAACAGTTTACCAATTTGGACCCTGAATCTCCAGATGGACGACAACTCCTTATGACTTACT
>NW_007255376.1:1245-5018 GCF_000164805.1 Carlito syrichta | reverse complement strand
AAGCTAGTAACTGGGGATCCCATCACTGAGGAGGGTAAATCACTGAGCATTTTTCAGAGTGGAGTGCCAGTATTGGGGTACCCATTACAGAGGGTGACCAGTCACTGGAGAACACATTGTAGAGAAGGCACTAAAGCATCTGTCAGAGAGGAGAGTCAGTCACTGGAGAATCTATCACAGAAAAGGCTGGTCATTGGGACAATATTATGGAAGAGACTCAGTTACTTGAACACACATCAAATAAGGAGGCTAGTCACTCAAGCACTGCATTTGGAGGAAGGCCAATCACTGGGCACCAACCACAGAAGAAACCTAGTCATTGATCAACTATTTTTGAGGAGACAGATCACTGGAACTTCTATTATAGAGAAGGCCCAGAGACAGGAGCATATTTTCAGTGGAGGACTTGTCACTGGGGCACACATTTCAGCGGAGAACCATTTGCTAGGACACACAGTACAGAAGAGGCTAGTCACTTTGGCACATATCAAAGAGAAAGGGCGTTCAGAGGGTTACACACAGCAGAGGAGGCCATGTCATGGAGACACACGTCAAAGAGGAGTGCTAGCTACTGTGACACACATATAGATGGCCAGTCATTGAAGCACAAATCACCGAGGAGTTTTAGAGAGCAGAAAACCCATCACAGAGGAAGGCTATTCACTGGGTCACCCACTTAGGGAAACCCCAGTTACTAGAACACCCATCACAGAATAGGGCCAGTTGCTGTGGAACCCATCACAGAAGATTACCTGTCATTGGTACCCCTACCACAGAAGAGGAATAGTCAATGGAACACACATTGCAGAACAAGGCAACTCATTGTTGCACCCAATACAGAGGATGTCCAGTTACAAAGGCACATATTACTTTGGAGAGCTAGTCCCTGGGACACTCATTACAGAATGGGACTTGACACCGTTGTACCCATCAGAGAGGTGGCCAAGTTATTGGATCATCAATCATAAAGAAGGGCTTGTCACTGGGACTCCCAAAACTGAGGAGGGCCAGTACATGGGAATCCGAATACAAATAAGGGTAAGTCACAGGGACACCAAATATAAACGATGGCTAGTCATGAGCATAAATTATTGAGGAAGTCCTGTAAGTGAAACACCCAATAAATGAGTATGATAATAACTGAGGAAATCATTATGGAGGAGCACCAGTCACTATGAAAACAATCGTATAGGAGGCCCAGTCATTAGGGCCCCCAAAGTGGAAGTGGGCTAATCACTAGGGCATCCTTTATGGAGGAGGCGATCCCTGGTGCAACCATAACAAAGGAGGATTAGTCACTGGGGTGCCTTTCACAGAGGAGGCTCAGTAACTGGGGAACTCATCAGAAAGGAGTGACAGTCACTTGGATACATACTACTGAGGCAGACTAGTCACTAAGACATCCATAACAGAAGGCTACTCATGTGGCACCCAATACAAATGAAAGCCAGTCACTGAGGAACATATCTCAGACCAGGGCCAATCACTGAGTCACCCATCAGAGTAGAACACTCAATAGAGCACACATTAGAAGGGGCTCAGTCACTGAGCCACTGTCACAGAGGACGGACAGTAAAAATGGCAGCTATCACAGAAGATGCGAACTCAGTGTGTCACACATCATTAATGAGGGCTAGTCACAGAGCTACCAATCAAAAGGAAGACATGTCACTGGGCACCAATTATAGAGGGGGACCAGTCACTGCAACATCTATCACAGAGGAAAGATAGGCACTGGGGCACCCATCTAAAAGGAGAGTCAGTCACTAAGGCACCCATCACAGAGGAGGGTTATTCCTCTGCATAATTGGGACACCAATTATGCAGGAGGTTCAGTTACTGCAACCCCTATCACAAGGGAGTGCTAGTCAGTGGGATATACAATTTGATGGAGGGTCAGTAACTTGGACAACAATCACAGAGGTCGAGTCAATGGAGCATCTATTATGAAGGAAGTCCCATCACAGTTCAGGGCCAATCACTAGGCCACCAATTATGAAGGTGGCCCACATACGGGGCACTCATCAGAGAAGATGGCAAATCACTGTAGCACCCATCACAGAAAGTGGCCAGTCTTTGGGAAACCAATCATAGAGGAGGCCTATTCAGTTGTGTATCAATTATGGAAGAGGACAAGTCATTGTGGCACCCATTATATATGAAGGCTAGTGACAGTGGCAAGCATCATATATGAAGGTTAATCATTGTGGCACCAATCAGAGGCAGCCCAGTCACTGGGGCACATATTATGGAGAATGCTCAGTCACAGAGACACCCATAACAAGGAAAGTCCAGTCACTGGGTACTCACAACAAGAAGGGAAAGTCGCTGGACACCAATCAAAGAGGGGGCCTGTCATTAGGGCACAAATTACAGAACAGTGTCAGTCACTAGGGCACCAATAGAGAGTAGAGTGAGTCACTGGGGCATTCATTTTTGAGAAGGGCCAGTTGCAAGTACACCAGTGGGATAGCCACTGGTGCACACGTTATGAAGGAGGCACAGTAAATGGGACTCTGGTCATAGAGAAGGACGTGTCACTCAGGCAATTATGGAGGAGGGCCAGTCACTGAGACACCTATTAGAGAATAAATCTAATCTCTGGGGAACCCATCACAGAGGAGAGCCAATCCCTGCAGCACACATAACAGAGGAAGGTAGTCACTGGTACTTCTATTACAGAATAGAGCCACTCAAAGAGACATCGATCACAGACAGAGGTCATCCACTGAGACACACAACTCAAGGAAGGGCACAGTAACTTGGGCAACCATAACTAAAGAGGATATGTCACAGAGGACCCCCTTACAGAGGCAGGGTTACTCCTCACAGAATGGTACTAGTCACCGGAAAACACACAGAACAGGACTAGTTACAATTGCAATGATAAGAGAGGAGGGCCAGTGACTGGGGCAACATTCAATGTGGATGGCCAGCCATTGGGACTCCCATCACATAGAAGGTCTTATTTTGGCATCCAATATGGTGGATTCAATGTTACTGGGATACCCATCACATAAAAGGGTTTGTTACTTGAGCGTTCTTTATGAAGGATGGCCACTCCTTGGGGAAAAAAATTACTGAAGAGTCACAGTCACTGGGGCATCCATAATGAAGGTGAGCTAGTCACTGAATCACCCATTATGTAGGAGACTCAGTCACTGGGGTAGCAATCACCAAGGAAAGTTAATCACTAGGATACTCAACAGCAAGGAAGATCAGTCACTTGGACATGTTTAATGGAGGAAGTTCAGATTCTGTGACACCCATCACTGTGGTGGGAAAGTCAATGGATTATATATTTTGAAGAAAGCCAAGCCACTAGCACACCAATCACAAAGGATGGCAAGTCAGTTAAGTACATGTTATGGAGGAGGACCAGTCTCCATGACACCCATCAGGGAAGGAAGATGGTTACTGGTGTAACCATCACAAATGACGGACAGACAATATGGCACAAATAAAATGGGAAGAGCCAGTCTCTGAGTCACACATTATAAAAGAGGTCATGTCACTGGGACACTCATCACAATGGAAGGTCAGTCAGTGGGGCATCCATTACAAAAGTTGTGTAACTACAGTGCACCTATCATAGGGGAGTGTCAGTCTCTGGGGCACCAATCACAGAGAAGGATGAGACACTGAGGCACCCACAACAGAAGAGAGCCACCCACATCAGTGGAGAGTAACTGGACTCACACATTAAGGAGGGCCAATCACTGGGGCACTCACATTGAGTAAGGTCAGTCACTATGCCACCCACCACAAAGGAG
>NW_007255376.1:0-831 GCF_000164805.1 Carlito syrichta | reverse complement strand
ATCGTAGAAGAGTAGCAGTCACTGGGACACCCAATCCGGATGATAATCTACGGATTACCTACCACAAAGGAGGGCCAGTCAATTAGGCACCAAACCTAAAGCAGAGACAGACTGTGAGGCACCCATCATAGGGGAAAGCCAGTCACTGGGGATCTGGTCATGGAGAAGTTTTAGTCACTAGAGCACACATAACAGAGGAGAGCCAGTCTCTGAGGTATCCATCACAGAGAGGGCCAGTCACCAGGGTACCCATTAGGTGGAGGCCCAGTTATGGGTCCCCCCTCAGAGAGGAAGGCTAGTCACTAGTACGCTTATAACAGAAGAGGGTAAGTCACTGAAACACCCATCACAGTGAACAGCCAGTCACTTGGCATTAATTATGGAGGACCAGTCACTAGGACAACCATCAGAAAGGAAGGCCATCCACTATGGCACACATTATTGATTAAGCCCAGGCGATGGGGCTCTCATATGGAAGAAAGCTAGCCACAGGGCACCCACTATGCAGAAGAACCAGTCATTGGGGTGTTGGGAGCCAACATATGTAACCACACAGCTGAGGCTTATGAAGGCCTATTCAGAAGGTCGCCTCTGAGACAAGGATATAACATCAAGTGTGTACATATGAATAGTAACCAGTGTATTATAAGACAACAGAATTTTCAATATTAGGAAGTGACAGTCTAAAATAAAATCTTATTATATCTTATGAAAAATGCACAGCAGAATTATTTTATATCTCTTTTTCTTTCTAAACTGTTTTTCTTCTTAAGATTTTTAGCTGTTATTTCCTGTAAACTGATTGATTAGCTTTTGTTCCAGTATGTAGTT
>NW_007255375.1:3639-4508 GCF_000164805.1 Carlito syrichta | reverse complement strand
TTATTCATATATCTTAGAAAACTATGAACAATAGGCACACTCCCTGGAAAAGATAATAATCAAACCAATCTAATTCTTCATCAGAGAATTTATGTGAGATAAAGAAAGAAGGAAAGAGCACTATGAAATTGATGCAGAGAGGCTGAAATGCAAAACGACAGAGTCACTATACCTTGAGGACTGTCAAGTCGCTACTGCTACAGCAGATACAGCATGGAATGATAGCCTCATTCTCCTATGTGTAGGACCATTGAAATTGTTTGTCTGCTCTTGTGCTCCTGTGTATTCTCACGGCTGAAGGCCTTTGCAGGTACACAGACCTATAGTCAGAGTTATAACGGAGTGTTATATAATATTTTGTTTTACAGCATGATTTCACTTTCAGCAGAACTTTAATTTGTATCTGGCATACAGGACCACAACTGGTAATTTGATGTTGTTTTTATATGCGCCACACTTTTTGTGCATAATTTTGCTTTTTTAATCTGTTAGATTTTTATGTAATCATTCATATATTATCTGTAAATATTAATAGTTTTTATGATTTTGTATGTTATATTGTTTGTTTGTTATTTTGAACTGGCTGGAGCACTCAATTCAATGTTGAAGAGGAAGAGTGACCACAGAAATTCTTAGGACATTCAAATTTTTAAAAGTTTGCCTATCATTGTACTGTTAATTTTAATTTCCATATTTCTTTTATCGACTTCTTTAACACATTTAAGTAATCTCCCTTTCATTCTTAGCTTGCTTAGTGCTTTAATGAGGAATCAGTACCAAATTTGAACAGTTTTCTGTGCCTAGGTCTGTGTCATTCTCCATTATTTTCTCAGTGTCATAAATGCAGTAATTTATTTCAGTACTTTAAA
>NW_007255375.1:0-2709 GCF_000164805.1 Carlito syrichta | reverse complement strand
AGGTCGAGGCTGCGGTGGCCGGGAGCGGCCACTGCACTCCAGTCTGGGCGACAGAGTGAGACTCCAATTCAAAAAAAAAACAACAAACAAACAAAAAAACTAAATTGTCTTATTTTGATGAAAACAATTGTGCCTTATAAAAATTTTTTAATGTTACCTAATGAACTTTGTCTTAACTAGGTTTCCAATGTTATTCTTTAAGCACTTTATAGCATTAATTTTTATACTTATTGGTGTAATAAACATTTTTTGGAATGAAATTTGAAATAAGCACCAAGATATTGTTTTTGCAGGTGACCAGTGTTTACAACACCATTTGTTCCAGAGATTGAAATATCTTCAAAAAAAAAAAAGATGAGTCTATTTCTGGGTCCTCTATTTCCTTCTTTTGGTTTACATTTCCAGTCTTTCTTTTTAAATGATATTCTCTCTTTCTAGTTTAAGCTAAAAACTTCCATTTTGATTTATCTACACATTTTAAATAAAGACTTTTAAGTCTAAAAATTGCTTGAGCTTTGTCCCACAGAATTTGTATTTTATGTTTCCATTTGTTCTATTCCAAATATTTCCTGAATTTTCTTGTGAACTCTTTTTGGCATATGGTTTATTCAGAAATATGTTGTTCAATTTTCAATAATTGGAAGTTTTAAGATATTTTATATTATTAATTTCTGCTTCAGGACATGGTAGTGAGAAACTATAATCTGTATTATTTTAATATTTAATAATATATGTTTCATGGCCCAGAATATGGTCTATCCTGGAAAATGCTTCATGTTTACATTAAAAGTGTGTTGGCTATTGTTGAATATGGTATTCTCTAAGTTAGTTCAACTTTATTGAGAGTGTTTTTCAAGACTTCTTTGTTCTTACTATGTTGTTGCCCAACATGTTCTATTGGTACAGAGAGAGGAGTGATGGAGTTTGCCACAATAACTGTGGATATCTCATTCTCCCTTCAGTGCTGCCATTTTTGTATTTATGTATTTTCAAGATCTGTTGTTTGTGCAGACACTTTTAGTATTGGTAGTCTTATTGAGGAACTTACCCCATTATCATTAAGTAAGATTTTCATTATCCATTGATGCTATTAATTTCCTGAAGTACTTTTCTTTTTTCTTTCCTTTCTTTCTTCTTTCCTTCTTTTTTTATTTGAGACAGGTCTTCACTTTGCTGCACAGGCTAGAGTATAGTGGCTTACTCATAGTTCACCATAGTCTCAACTCCTGAACTCAAGTGATCCTCTTGTCTGAGCCTCACAAGTACTTGGGCCTATAGTCACCCACCACTGTGCCTGGCTAAATTTTGTATGTTTTGTAGAGATGAGTTCTCACTTTGTTGTTTTGTCTTGTCTTAAACTGCTCACCTCCCATAATCCACCCATTTTTGACTCCCAAATTGCTGGATTGCAGGCATGAGACACCGTTCCAGTATCTGTTTATTTAATTTCCTCTCCTTCTTCTCTTAGGTATTGTTGCTTGCCTCTTTAAAGTCCTAGGCATTTTGAAATCTCCATCATCTGAAATATTTTGTCAGTATAATGCAGCAGGTACTGCTCATTTGTGATATAATTCAACTGTCCTGATAATGTTATCACCTTGGGCTCATTCAGTCAAATAATAAATGTAACAAATGCAACAACTTTCTTCTATACTTATGTCTTTGTTGTTCACATGTCCTAAGTCTTTGAGTGTTCTAGACTTTGTATTCTCTCTAAATAAAAACTGAAGTCACTTTTAGTTCTGAATGTTATGAAGTTTACTTTCCCTTTCTAAACATATCCAAAATTGGATTCCTGCTTAATTCATGCTGAAGAAAATAGCAGCTACTTTTTACTTATCACTTAAAATTACCTTTGGTTCTTCTAACAAGTTTCTGAGAGGAGAACTGTTATGATTCTGTTTCTCAAGAGAGGAAACCAAGGTTTTATGGATACAGATAACTTGTCTAGGTACACCAACAACAAATTTTATACATGATATTCAGCATCATATCTTTTTTATTCAATAAAACTTATCAATCCCCTACCAAATGCCCGGTACTCTTCCTCTCTAAGATTTATTATGTTCCAGGAACAAGGTCACAAACAATAAAGAAACTACTCATAACCTGATTGAGGGATAAAGCTGAACATAAATTAGCAAATATATTAATGTAAGTATAAATATATTAATAAAAATTAAGTAAAACATTAAACACATTGTACATAGGGTAAGTACTAGAGAGAAATGGAATGCAGCGAAGGGGCATAAAGAGTATGAGTTGTTGGGGGAGATTGTACTAGGTAATTATAGTGAATGCAAAATTTAAGAAGGAATGTGAAAGAGTTCCAGAAAACAATTATGCGCATATCTGGGGAATTAATTCCAGACAGAGGGAAGAGCCAGATGGGAAGACCACAAAGCCAAACTTCCGTAGAGTATTCAGGGAACAGAAAGGACATTAGTGTGTTTGTAAAAAGAAGATTTAGCATGGAGAAGACAATATTATCAGAAAGGAAATGGAGGGCTGAGAATCCTAGGGCTTTGGATGCATTTTAAGGTTTTTGGCTTTTGCTTAGCATAATCCATTGAAGTGGCTTGAATGATATGATCTGATTTATGTTTTAGGAGAAGCCCTCTGAAGGCAATGGTAATTAGAGATTGCAGTAGAGTAAGGACTAGATTGGGAAGACAAATAATTAGTAAAATAATAGATTTACTCAAGATT
>NW_007255374.1:8463-9065 GCF_000164805.1 Carlito syrichta | reverse complement strand
AGGTGGGGTTGCTTTTATTTCTCTTCTGCAATGACCTGTTCTTCCTTATGAGGGTCTTCTGGTTTTGTACACTTTTCCCTCTGCTTTACAGTCTGTCTATTCAGCAGTTTGCAGTCTTGGTCCGTTCAGAGAATCTCACCAGTTCACCTATGCCGTCGCCATCTTGCCCCGTCTCCGCTCTTCTGGATCTTCTCTTCTTTTCTTCCCCTTTTTTCTTTAAAATACTTCTGGAAGTGGAACTCTTTGTCAGTGAGTTATCAAGCAGCTGCAGGACATTTATTCACCAAATTCTTTTCTTGTTATGCAGTGTTTGAAGGTCTTCGCCCCATCTATAAGACATTTCACTTCAGGATGATTCCCCTATGGCTACTCTGCTCAAGAGGCATACAAGAGGATCCAGATGACAGGCAGAGTGTGATCTCATTCAACACAAGCTTGTCGTCACCACGAGCTCACACCTCTTTTACTGATGTGTCACTAGCACTGTCTCTTGTAGCAGGAGCCCGCAGACGCTGTAGAAGCGGAGCACGGCGCTGCATTTCCAGATCATGGTCCCTTCTCGGGAAGGCCGGGAGGGTCGGGCCAGGCGACGAGGCCGGTGC
>NW_007255374.1:1755-7982 GCF_000164805.1 Carlito syrichta | reverse complement strand
CAGGTCGAGGCTGCGGTGGCTGGGAGCGGCCACTGCACTCCAGTCTGGGCGACAGAGTGAGACTCCAACTCAATAAATAAATAAATAAATAAATAAAGCTCTTAAAGGTGGTAATTATTCATAGTTTCAAAGATAAATACTCAAATCCAGTTCTTAAGCTCATTAAACGTGGGGAGGTGGTAATATGTTTAGGAGCAGATACCTACAGTCCTTCTTTAGCATAATAAAACACTGCTTTTCTAGACCTTCAAATTAAAGCGTTTCCCTATCTGGTCACAATTACAGTTAGAACAAAAGGTTACAAGATCTGACAAAAAGTTGAAGGAGAAAGCCCAAGTCAAGTTTTCTTAAGGAAGAAAAAGGCTGAAAGCAGCGAGACACAACAAGAGTTGAACTTCTGAAACACAAGTCTGAAAAGTCTTCAAAAGAAACAAGCTATAGAACCAAAAAACTAAAACCTCTTACAGTCTTACCAAGACCAAATTAATATCCCAAGAAAACCTCGTTTCAACATAGAGGAGCAAAATTTAGAAAGGTTGTTACAATTTCCTTTTAAGTATAACCAACTTAATCACATACAAATTTTTTTTTTACAAATTTCCACTTCTATCACAACTTACATAGACCTTGCTTGGACTTTCTGATTTGCCCTATATATATATATTTTTTTTAATGTGTAGTCATTTTACTTTAGGACAAACATTTACCACATAAAATACTGGCTACTTTATACCTTCCTTCCCACAGTACTTTTCTAAACCTATAACTTGAACTAACCTTTAGATAACTTCTGAATTAGACCAAATTGTTATTTTTGTTTCGAGTAACCTTTATATTTTAGTTAAAACCCTAGGAAGCAAGAAATTCTGAACTGTGTCAGATATTAGAGAAGAGAACCATGAACCATATGTCAAATCCTGACATCTTCAAATATCTAGCGGAGGTAGATGTAAAACTTATCTAATTAGTAAACCCAGTCAAAAATGTATATTGACAATTTCAAAGCCATTTGTTTACCAAAGATCATTAAGGTCATGTGACTTGGAAAGCGTTTAGATTTATTTAATTTATGAGACTCATTTGTTTATAGGCCAATTTGGTAGCATGTTAGATACAACACATAGCATATACATACACATAAACAGATTTAAATATACATACATACATATAAACAAATATTCAAATGTCTTTTCCCTTGGAAATTCTAACCATAGGATAACAACAAACTCACCATTTTATAAAGCATAGCTGACTCCAAATTATATCTCTGACAAAATTTAGAAGCCATTTACATGGCTAAACTCTGTTTACCCCAATAGGTAATCTAATAGGAGCAGGACAAAAATTTGGGTAAAGCAGTTTCCATGGCAGTTTTATTTTATTTATTTATTTATTTATTTTTGAGTTGGAGTCTCACTCTGTCACCCAGACTGGAGTGCAGTGGCCGCTCCCCGCCACTGTAGCTTTGACCTGCTGGGCTCTGGTGATCTTTCTGCCTCAGCCTTCCAAGTAGCTGGAATTACAGGCGCGAGCTACTACGCCTGGCTAATTTTTTTGATTTATTGTAGAGATGAGGTCTTGCCAAGTTACCCAGGCGGATCTCAAACCCGCTGGCTCAGGTAATTCACTCACCTCGGCCTCCCAAGGTGTGGGATTACAGGTTGAGCCACCTAGCCCAGCCCGGCAGTTTGATTTTAAAAACCTCCTTTTCCTCTCTATTTCTCTCTCTTTTTAAAAAAAGTTTTGAATGATTTTTCAATGTTTACATCTTAGTTAGAACTGGCTGAGTTGTATAAGATAAAAATTTCCAGGTACTGTTACCTTGACGGTAGTGAGTTTTATCTCAGCACCAGTCTCAGAAAATCTGGTATGGCATAAAATTTTCTGGGGTGTCTGTAGGGGACTGTTCTCCTTGTCTTTTCCCTCTTTGGGGAGAGAGAAAAGGCAATGGAGAGAGCCCTTTAGAATGCATCTCAAAACCAAATCTTAGTTTCCCAAACTGTCTTCTAGGAAGTTAAAATTGTTCAGAGTAAACTAGGGACCATCGACCTAAAGCAGAAGGTTCAAGGCTCAGCAGAAATTTACCAAGACCACCTGAGGAGAGGCGTGAAGTCCATGGGGGCTGCAATGGGCCCCTGTTGGTTGGTACCCAGCTTCTGGGTTTGAGTAACTCCTCCAGCATTCCTTGAAGTCTTTTGTGAGGCCCCACATTGGCCAAGACCCCTGGTTTGGAAACCTGTAAGAAGGCCATCGTAAGAAAATTAGATGCTTCTTTTTGAGAGCTTGAGGGTCAAACTTATTCCAATGTTTTAAAATGCAACCCAGGGGTAAGTCTGAGGGAATGCAGGGTTTTTGTCTCATGGTGGATTAGGGAAAAATAATCTATTAAGGGCTTCAACTGCCAATTCCTTTTGGGGCATCCTGCCAAGGGAAAGGGTTCGCTACTGTACATTGAGGGATTCCATAAGATGCACTTTACAAAGGAACACCCCACCTAATAGAAAAGATCTCCCTATGTCTGCGAGGAAACATAAATTTGCTCTCCAAGCGGCATCATAGATAGAGAGGAATTACAGCCAGGGGCCAAAATGCGTGGGTTCGGATCCTAAGGCCAACGATGTTGAGTGATCAGACCAGGTCAGGAAAGAGGATTGAGGGGAGACTCGCCAATCTGGTGCTGCTTGGGCTTACTAGGTTCAATGGGGTCTGTAGCAAGAAGACTGGCTGTCCTTACAGAATATTTAAAGAAAGAGAGAGAGAGGTCTGGGTCTCCCTGAGTGTGCTCTGGATGAGCTTCCAGCTATCAGCCATGCCACACATTGGAGTTAAGGACATCAAACCATGAGAGATAGAAAAGGGGCTTCCTTCTTTCTGGATAAGGCAGTCAAACTATTTCACCCTCTAGCCATCAGGCTATACCAGGGAGTGAGTGCCCTGGCCAGATACTAACAGTTGCCAGAGTTACCAGTGGTTATGTGCTGGAACACTGAAAAAGTAGAGCAAATTCTTGCCTCTCACCAGACTTGGTGATGGAGGTCTAACGCCTCACCTGCAAGACCTTCTGGTCTACCAAGGACAAACCCTGGCCAGGACTGGCAGGTGCTCTAATCTAAAACACAGCTTACTGGAAAATCCTGAGTTGGAAGAATAAAGACATGCTACTGAATACCACATGCAGTAGGATAGGCATCACATGGTTGGACTTGTACAGGGTGAAAGTACTCACCAAGACAGTCATGAACTAAAAAAAGGAACCATTGTGAAAGAAACAAGAGGCAGGACAACAACAGTATCTGCTGTTTACTGCAAAGAAAGTGGTAGCCTGAGGTTCTTCTCAGAGAGTTTGACCTTCTCTCGGTTAGGGTGAGTTTTAGGATGTCCATCTTGCATTTGGGTTCCTGCCATGCAAATGAGTTAGCTCTGATTGGTTGATGTTTGACTTCGATTGTAAAACACTTATGGGCCAGTCAGAGACTGTTCACCTTTACAATTCTTGTAATCGCGCTCTGAGATTGCCTTCCTCCAAATAGTTTACCCAATTTACAAAACTGATACTGGCCTGATTGGACCTTATGTTCCTCCACAACACATAAGTTTATTTTAAAATAAAATGCACTGAAGAACGTTCTGCAGAATTGAGATACAAATTTATTTGGATTCTAAGTGACTGAATACCTTGTAGAGGAAAAACTTTGTGTATATTCTGTCTTTTCTCTAGTATTCACTAACAAGGTAATAATGATCTGGGGAAAGTTTTAGGTGAATTGTTGAGGCGATTTTGCATGAAAATACTTTTTTCTCTCAATGTCCTTTTACTTTTGTCTTTATATCTTAAAGAACTGAAAACATGGTCTCTTAAAGATTTCAAATGAAGTAAACTTCCTAGCTTAAACATTCTTTTTAACTGGAGAAGTATCTGGTCTACTCATGGAAATTTTACATTATACCATTTTCTTTTCTCAGATTTAAAGGCAAGAGCTGAGAGAAAGATCTTAGGAGAGCCAGAATCTTTCAATATGGTCAAATTTACTATATTTCTGTAGGGAAGAATAAATAAGTTGTCTTCTATCCTTATAGTTCTTAGTAGAGATGAACCCCTGTAACAAAAACCAGATTAGCACAAAAGAAACCAACAGAAGTGTATTAACATGTACACCTCATATATATTTCTCTCTATATAGATTCTACTTAAATGTCAAAGAGGTGGCTTTGAATTTTGGTGTAAATATACCATGTCTGCTGAAACAAAGAAGGTTTTGTGGAGGCCAGTTATAGGGAAGAGATCAGGAAAAGTACAATAGATAAGAGTAAGGTTATGCAGATTTAAATAGGTGCCTTCTTCACTGATGAGAGTCTCTAGTGATTTAGTCATCCTTCTCTTCCTGATGCAGAGAGGAAGACACCCTTACAGATGGAGATTTTATAGGTATACATTTCCTATAAAGAGTATCTTCTAATTTGTTTTCAGAGCTTCTTCTGTGTCTGCAATTTTTCAGAATAATGAGCTCAAAATAATCCTAATGCCAACAAGATGTATTTTGAAATGGCAAATTCTGGTCTCCTATTGTCATATTTTGGGGTGACATTCTGATCTCCTATACTTACATCCTCACTGCACCTCTGCAAAAATGTAATACTATTGTCACTATTTAAAATTTTGGGGTAAAATTTATGGATAAAAAAAATTTTGCTTAATTTGCATTTTCATAACTATTAGTGAGGTTAAACATCTTTCATTGAATTATTGGGCACTGCATTTCATTTGAATACTGGTTCATTTCACTTGTCCATACTTTTATAGACTACTTTTTTTCTTATTAATTGTAGGAGCCCTTCACATATTCTGAGTATTAATCCTTTATCTATCATGTAGGTTGCAATTTTTTTCTCCCAAACTTTTGTTTTTAATTTGGTTCATTAGAGACTTTTGCCATACATAATTAAACTATGTTTATTTTTTCATTATATGATTAGATATGATTGCTTCACTGTGAGATTATAAAAGTTTACTGCATGTTTTCTTCAAATACTTAAAAAAATTTTTTCCTTTAAATATTAGCTCTTACTCTACCTGGGATTTAATTTTTTTGTGGTGCAAGTTAGGAATAAAAATTAATGAGTTTTTCTCAAATAAATAACTAATCATCCCCAATATATTTACTGAAAATTCCATTTTTCCCTGCCCCAATATAAAATATCACATCTAATATAAACTGAATTCCAAAATTATGTGTTTATCTGCATGTATGTGTATGTGTGTGTGTTGAGGGATAGAGGCAGAGAAAAACAGAAATAGACACACTATACTATTTCTGGATTCTTTATCTTCTATTGTTTAATTTGTCTATTTATCAACCCAAATTATGAAGGACTGTTGAATTGAAGGCAATTCAGAAGAAGTAGGTGCAAGAAAACTCTCTGTTTGCCTCTTTTTTTTTTTTTCAATTCAAATTAGTTTTTTTTTTTTTTTTAATAATTAATCAGTATTTTTATTATAGTTTTGTGGGGTACAGTTAAGGGTTAGGTGTACAATTACGTTTCATTCAGACACCCTGTTGATAAGAGGTGTTTTCCCAGCCCCAGACAGATATTTACTACTGTTAATCCCGTCCCCCTTCCCCCCATAGTTTCCCAGTACCGTCAGTCATTTTCTTATAGTATTGCATTGGATGTTCAAGGTCCATTATATGAGTGAGAACATGTGATATTCTGATCTTTGTTTCTGTGTGAGGTCACTCAGTATTATAGACTCTAGTTCCATCCAGGTTGCTGCGAAATTCATGATTTTGTTCTTTTTTATGGCTGCGTAGTATTCCATCGTGTATATGTACCACGTTTTTTTAATCCAGTCCTCTTTTGATGGGCAGCATGGTTGTTTCCAGGTTCTTGCTATTGTGAACAATGCTGCGATAAACATACGTGTGCAGGTATCTTTTTTTTTATAGAGTGATTTGTGTTCTTCAGGATATATTCCCAGTAGGGGGATTGCAGGGTCATATGGAAGGTCAATTTTTAGAGCTTTTAGAAATTGCCACACTGCTTTCCACAGAGGTTGCACTAGTTTACACTCCCACCAACAGTGTAGCAGTGTTCCCTTTTCACCACACCCTCTCCAGCAGCTGTTATTTTTTGAGTTGTTGATAATTGCCATTCTGACTGGAGTTAGGTGGTATCTCAGTGTGGTTTTGATTTGCATCTCCCTGATGATTAGTGAGGTTGAGCATTTG
>NW_007255374.1:0-879 GCF_000164805.1 Carlito syrichta | reverse complement strand
AGAGTGGGCATCCTGTCTAGTTCCAGTTTTCAGGGGAATTGGTTCCAATTTTTGTCCATTTAGGAGTATGCTGGCTGTGGGTTTCTCATAGATGGCTTTTATATTTTGAGGTATGTTCCCCGTATGCCTAGATGTTCAAGGGGTTTTTATCAAGAAGGGGTGCTGGATTTTATCAAAAGCTTTTTCTGCATCTAATGATATGATCATGTGGTTTTTGTTTTGACATCTGTTGATGTATTTAATTACATTTATGGTTTTACGAATGTTAAACCAGCCTTGCATGCCAGGAATGAAGCCTACTTGGTCATGGTGGATGATTTTTGAGATGTATTGCTGAATCCGGTTTGCTAGGATTTTGTTGAGAATTTTAGCATCTATGTTCATCAAAGATATTGGCCTGTAGTTCTCTTTCTTTGTTGGATCTTTACCTGGCTTGGGTATTAATGTGATGTTGGCTTCATAAAATGATTTGGGGAGAGTTCCATCTTTTTCAATTGCCTGGAATACCTTCAGTAGGATTGGTATCAGCTCCTCCTTGAATGTCTTGTAGAATTCTGCTGGAAAGCCATCAGGACCAGGGCTTTTTTTTGTAGGAAGCTTTCTTATTACGTAGTCAATTTCTTTGATTGTTATTGGTCTATTTAGGGTCTCAATTTCTTCTTGTTCCAACCTAGGTAGGTTGTGTGATGTCAGAAAGTCCTCCATTTCCTTATGGTTTTCAAGTTTGTTTCCATACAAGTGTACGTAGTAGTCTCTAATGATCTTTTGTATTTCTTCAGGGTCAGATGTGACTTCATCTTTTGTGTTTCTGATTATGCTTATTTGGTTTTTTTCTCATTTTTTCTTGGTCAGTCTAGCTAGGGGACCATCAATCTTGTG
>NW_007255373.1:199994-201496 GCF_000164805.1 Carlito syrichta | reverse complement strand
TATTCCGTTCGCCTGGAAGTTTGTTTCCCATCCTCTTACTTTGAGTCTGTGGATGTCCTTTCTAGTGAGGTGAGTCTCTGAAGGCAATAGATTGTTGCCTGATGATATTTTATCCATTTTGCCAATCTATGTCTTTTCAGTGGTGCATTTAGTCCGTTCACATTTAGGCTAATAATTGAAATGCAAAAGTTGATCCCTGTCATAAGGTTCTTACAGAGTTGTTCCTGTTTATTTGTTGTCTTTCTTTGGGTTTTGGAGTTGGTTCATGTGTGTTTTTAATCTTTTGCCTGTACTCTTGTGAAGAATGCTGTTGTTCTTTTTTCTTTTTCTTCTGTGTTCAGTACTTTCTTAAGTGTTTCTTGTAGAGGTGGCCTGGTAGCGGCGTAGGTTCGTAGGGATTGGATGTCTGGAAAAGATTTCAATTCTCCCTCATTTATGAAGCTTAGTTTGGCTGGGTAGGTTATTCTTGGTTGAAATTGTTTCTCTTTTAGAACTTTGAAGATAGGGCTCCAGGCTCTCCTGGCCTGAAGGGTTTCTGTTGATAAATCTGCTGCTATTCTAATTGATTTTCCCTGGTAGGTAGTCTGGCCTTTTTCTCTTGGCTGCCTTTAGGATTTTTCCTTTCATAGTTACTTTGTTTAGGCGAATTATTATGTGTCTGGGAGTTGGTCTTCTCGTTTGTTGTCTTGCAGGGGTTCTCTGAATCTCTTGTGTTTGAATTTATTCATCCTTAATGAGATGAGGGAAGTTTTCTTGATGATTTCATGAAATGTTTGTTCCAGTGTGGCTTCGGTTTCTCTTTCTGCCTCAGGAAGCCCAATTATTCTTAGGTTTGGTCTCTTGAAGTGATCATTCATCTCTTGCAGGTTTTGTTCTGTCTTTTTGAGCTTCTTTTCTATGCTTTTGACAGTTTGGGTTAGTTCTGTGTTTTGGTCTTCAAGCTCTGAGATTCTTTCTTCGGCTTGGCTGATTCTGCTTTCCATGCTTATTAGTCTGTTGTTCATTTCCATCACAGTATTCTTTACTGCTGTCATTTCTGACAACAACTCCTTCCTATTTTCCTCTTGTCTCTCCTCAATTTTTTTAATTCTCTCCATTAATGTCTTGATGTCTGGGTTTGTTGCATGTAGCCAGTCATTCTGGGGACTCTTCATTGTCTGTGTTCCAGAATCTGTTTTCTCATTGTCTGATCTCCCAGGGGTCTGTGTAAGACCTATATTCTTCTTTTGGTTTTTCTTCATTTGTGCGGTTTTTCCCCCCTCCTTACTTTTTCCTTCCCTCCACGTCACCGTCTTCTTTAATTCTGTTATTCAGGGGTAAAGGGATTGGTTTTACTTCTGTTTGTTCAATCTCCTATTCTTTATGTACGTCCTCTTACTTTGTTCAATTCTGAAGTTGCACTGTAGGTTGGAGGTGGTCCTTTTTGCAGTTTTGAGATGTACTTAAGGGGAGAGCTGTGATTCAAATCTGTCTGCAGGTCCTGGTATTCGCTGACAGGCGTG
>NW_007255373.1:186366-199455 GCF_000164805.1 Carlito syrichta | reverse complement strand
CAAACAGTAGGAATAGAATTAAGTCATTAAACTAATAGAATCAATGAAGCACACTCTGAGACATTTCGTTTAAGTCCAATGTCCTTTCAGGTCTGATTTCTCGTTTTTTTTTTGTTTTTTTTTTTTTTTCAAGCTGGTACATTAGTTTGCAGTTAGGGTCAGTTCCCCTGATCTGCTGTGAAGGACAGTTCAAAATAACCTCGGTTCAAAAGTTTGGTCTATGTCTTTATGAAGCTTGTCTCTCCCGTTTCGGTGTTGTTACCTTGAATCGCCAGCAGGTGGTGCTATCTCATCTGCTCGCCCCAAAGGGGGTGGGGCCGGACAGGAACAAGATGGCTGCCTGCCTCCGAGCAGGCAACAGGAGCCCCGCGCCGGGTGGGCAGGACAGTCTCCGTCGCAGGAGCGGTGGCAGCGATCCCAGCAGATCTTCCCTGAAGCGGTTTGATGTGGATCTCCTCCGGCCGGGTTGTGATGAGCTACCCGTGCCAGAGGCCGCGGCGGGAGCGCTGGTGGGGGGAGGGGCTGCGGCAGCAGCGGGAGAGGACGATGCAGTAAAAATGTCCAGTCCTTGCGATGTTCCAGTGATAGCGATGGCCGAGCTCTGTTTGAGGAGTAGGCTGCGATGCTGGGGTCCCCAGCCTCCCGGGGGCGAGAGTCAGAGACCCACTGCAGATCTCCCTTGCAGAGGGCTTCAGACACCGGGTTGCCAGGTCGCCATCTTCTGTACCACATTTTTAAAAATCCAGTCCTCTTTTTATGGGCAGCACGGTTGGATCCATGTTCTTGCTATTGTGAACAATGCTGCGATGAACATACGTGTGCAGATATCTTTTTTATAGGGTGATTTGAGTTCTTCTGGGTATATTTCCAGTAGGGGGATTGCAGGGTCATACGGAAGGTCAATTTTCAGAACTTTTAGGAATTGCCACACTTGTTTTCCACAGAGGCTGTACTAGTATGCACTCCCACCAACAGTGTAGAAGTGTTCCTTTTTCGTCACATGCTCTCCATTATCTGTTATTTTTTGAGTTATTGATAATGGCCATTCTGACTGAAGTTAGGTGATATCTCAGTGTAGTTTTAATTTGCATTTCTTTGATGGCTAGTGAGGCTGAACATTTTTTCATGTAGATGCTGGAGCATCTAACCAGATACAAATTCTCCCTCTTTTGGGAGCTTATTAGTTATTTATTTCTGTACAGCAAATTATCACAAAAATTAGTAGCTTATAGCAATAAATATTCATAACTTAACAGATTATGAATATCGAGAATCCAGAAGTATCTTATCTGGTTGTTTCTTGTTTGGGGTGTTTCATGAGGGATTGGTGAAACTTGAACACTTGACTGAGACTGGAGGATCTGATTCTAAAGTCACTCGTGGCTACTGGCTAGAAGCTTCAGTAACTTTTCATGTGGGCTCTTCCATAGGATTGCTTATAACATAATATGATAGAAAGAATAATGTTCTCTCAAAGATGCTGACATCCTAATCCCCAGAATCTGTGAGTTTGTTACTTATGTAGTAAAGAGATTTTTCAGGCATGATTAAGTTAAAACATTGAGATCCAAGGAATTATCTTGGATATTCTAGGTGGGCCAATGTAATCAGAAGTTTCTTTAAGAGGGAGGAAGCAGACTTATAGTTAGAGCAAGAAGGCAGTGTGACCACAGAAGCTTAGATTGGAGTGCCCATCAGCCAAGGAATGTGAGTACCCTTTAAAAACTAGAAGAGGCAAGAAGTAAATTCTCCCCTAGAGACTTTTAAAGAAATTACCCCTACCAACCGTGGATTTTATCCCTATAAGACTTCCAATCTTTGAAACTATAAGATTATAACTTTGTGCTGTTTTAAGACACTATTTTTATAGTAATTTATTATAGCAGCAATAGGAAACTAAAACTCATGGCTTCTCCCAGAGGCAGAGAAAAAGAAAGGGAGATGAAATCTGAATGATTTATATTACAATCTAATTTTTGAGGGGACAAACCAGCACTTCCACTGTATTCTGTTTATCACAATGACCAATTCTGATATAATATAGACAGGAATTAAGAGCATGCTTAGCAGGAAACAGGCATTTGGAAATGGGAACATATTTGAGCCTGTCTAAAATATGGGATATCTTTGAAGCTACCAAATCATTTAAAATGATCATTTACTATGGCAATTAGAAAAATATACTTTCAAAACATATTGGAAAGGTCAAAATGTTAGTGTCTTTTGAACAGTGACTTCCACATGTGCCTTAAATCAAGTTATTTGAATGTTAAATAAAAGTTTGACACTGGGACTCTTTTATTATTTCCAAAACTAGGAAAAAAAGTACTAATCTAACATATTGACGCAATGAGATAATTTAGGCAATGTTTTTCCAGCATTGAGATAATAGGGCTCTGTAGGGCTGCTCATGACATAATATACTTTACCAAATAATAGTCTAATAGTCTAATAGTATTATTAAAGAATTTTGAGCCTATTATCACATGGTTTCCTGCTGAATTGTACAGAACATGGAACATATGCAGTAGGCTCTTTTTCTTTATTTGTTTACAAGAATAAAGCTTATAATGTAATACTTATATTCAAATCAAGACATAACAATGGTATAATAAAACTTAATGCTTATCCTCTGGTAGAAATGACAAAAATTAAAATATTTGAAATAATAACTTAAATGCTGAACACATTATTTAACAGTTTGCTATAATACATAATTGCTAAAAGGAGTGATAAGATGTGGCATCAATGATTTATGGATGTTACTAGGAAGAAAAAAAGTGAGAGTATACACAAAGAAAGGACTAGTGAAAAGATCCAGAAATACGAGGACTACATTTGCATAATGAGACTAGAAAATAATTATAGAGAAACTTGAAAGCCTAGCAAATATATTTAAATTGATATAATGGAAATAGAAGGCAATTTTCGAGGTTGACCAATCCAGTAAAACAATCAAATTACCAGTTTATGATGAAACTAAACATTATTAAAATTTACATTTAGATCAGACATTCAAATAATTAACATATTACTATGGAGTGATTCTGGAAACTGTTGGTGGAAGCAAGTTGATTAAGTCTATTTTATTATTCTATATGTTCATTTATTTTTTATTAGGTATAAACTGGTGACTATTGTGTTGGAAATTTCGGAAGCAGCAATAGAAAAGACAGTTTTTGTTCACAGAGAATTTAAAGTGTTGTGAGAAAGGCAGACAGAAGGATTTGCAATTTTGCAAATTAAGTGCTATATTATAAGATCTACTTACAGATTGTTATTTAAAAATATAAGAAGGACAAACCTAGATTGAAGAGTGAGAGGCCATAAGAAAATCTTGAAGGTTGGGATATCTAGGTTGAGTCTTCATGAGTGAATAGGAACTCTCATAATAAAGAAGAGTGCATGTGTGTATATATGTGAGTGTGCATTAATTTGTTGGGATTTGGGAGCAGATTAATGGTGTATTATTGGCTCAGAACAACAAAAATTTGTATCTTATGACTTTGAAGGTCAGAAATCCAATAAGAATATCACTGGGTTAAATAAAAGCGTCTTCAAGGCTGTGAGACTCTGAGGAAGAATAAATGTCTTGCTTATCTGGATTCTTAAAATTCAGTCCTGTAGGTACATGACCAAAATTCCCATTTTCCTCCCAGCTGTTAGTGAGGGTTGTTCCCAACCTCGTAGGTTGTGGCATTCCTTGTCTGGTTGCCCCTTCTTTGATCTTCAAAACCAGTGTAGTAGCTTCCTTTTGCTGCTGTAATAAATTCCCATAAAGTTGGTGGCTTAAAACAACATAAATTTATTCTCTAAAATCAAGGTGCTGTCAGGGCTGCATTTCTTCTAGAGGCTAGAGATGATAATCTATTTCTTTGCTGTAGTGACTGCTTATAATTTCATGTTATCTGGACATTCATTTTCTTAAAGTATAAATTTAGCATTCTAGTAACATAAGCAGGGTTTAGTCACCCTTGACGTAGTTTTCAACACTATACCCCAATTCAAATGGCTCAGGTGTAGCCAAAGATAAAAATTTAGAAACATCTCTCAGGCCTGACAGTCCAGGTTCTTTGCTTTTCTGCCACTTTCTTTAAAGGGATCATTCAGGCACTTGCCCAACTTAAAGTGACCAACTCTCAGTCAAAGCATGACCTTCTGGAATTAGTACCTGGTTGCTTTAAATCCATCAGGTAAACCTCCCCATGGGACATATGTTTGGATAATGCCCTGGAACCAATAAAGGCATTGCCCACAGCTGCTTTTTCTCTCTCTCTGTCTGGGTTCCTTGACTTTCTCATGTGTGTATGTATGTATGTGACTTCCTAGTGTGCTGTGTACCTCCAGGGTCTGTAAGCACTAAAAACTCAAACTCTCACCTTATGGTTGTGTTACTGAGCCATAGCTGCAATCTGACTGGCCCCTGACAGTGAGTCCTGCCTGAAGAGACCCATGTGGGCGGTTCCTTTCCTGGTGCACTTTTGTCTCCACCTCTCAGCTGCTATGAACAGTAGTTATCAGGTAAAATGATTGTTTTATTCAAAACACTTGCCTTTGAGGACTTCTAGAAGCTTCTAACAACCATACGAAGCATGATATAGTTTTGTAAAGTATATATTTGGTCTTCAACCTTGTTTCTTGGCTTCAGCTTGTAGTCTCTTTCTCTCTCCTCAAAGTCCATCACTCCAATCTCTGGTTTCATAACAAGATCCGTTGAGATTACATTGTGCCTATTCAGATCATTCCAATATAATACTTCCATCTCAAGGTACCTAATTTAACCTCATTTGCAACTTTTTTTGTTGTTTTTTGACCACCATTTAAATAACATAATCATGGGTTCTGGGGATCAAGAAGAAGATATGCTTATGGCAATATTATTCAACCCACCACTGCCAGCAACAGTGAATCAAGGCCCTCTTTTTGGCTTTCTCTTCTACTCTTCAGTCTTTTACGGATTTTTGATTATATGGGGCTCATGCAGACAATCTGGGATAATATCCCTATCTCAAAGTCCTTACCCTCAACACAACTGCAAAGCTCCTTTTGCCATTCCAGGGATTAAGGCATGGACATCTTTGGAAGCTATTATTCTGTCTACCACAAATACCTTTAGGCTTTCTATAGATAAAGAAAGCATAGTATGATATAGTGAAATATATATTTGGTCTTCAATTCTGTTTTCTGGCAAATAGCTCCTAAAACCCTTAGAGTCTCCAAAGTGATAAGGTGTCTTTTGCTTGCCAATGATATGACTTGTGACCTAGGTAGTTTCAGGACAGGGCTGATCACTAGAAAGACTCTAGAAGTCATGATTGGGGGTTGGGAATTTCAACCTCACCCCTTGCTGTATCCAAGCACCTAGAATAGTGCTTGGCAATAGCTGATTTTTAATAAATATGTGTTGAATTAGTACATAAATGAATGAATGAATGAATGATAGAGCAGAGAAGTACCAACATATTTGTTGCAGGAAGTAGACACAAAATTCTGAGAGCTATAATTAAATTTTGGAAGTAAAGTAGGATACAAAAAGATCAAGTAATGAATTAATTAGACTGAGACATTGATTTTGAATGGGAAATAGTGGAGAGAAACGATTCAAGATGGCCACTTATTTTCTTGCTTAGGCCTTTATAAGAATTGTAGTGCATGCATAGAGATAAAGATTGAAGAAAGAAATTCAGTTTATAGAGAAGCAGAATTCTGATTTGGACTTAAGTATATCCAACAAGAGAAATCAGACATGTATGATACATGTTTATTAAAACATACATTCTGACTGGTTTTTATTTTAAAAAATAAATCTAAACAAAATATCTCATTCAGACAATAGCATTTTTCAAGTAGATATGAATTTAATAACTTGTGGTATGTAATAAATGTATGCTATTTAGTGACTTCATTGGTTAAGATTTAAAGTATGGATTTTTTTATAATACTTGTGAAATCAGGGAGAAAGTAAGGTATTAGATAATATAACAAACATGAAATATATGTGCAAAAAGCTGAAATAGTTCCATGGTTAATTTTTAGGACTACAGACTTCTGAGGCATATAATAGTAACTGTTTCTAGAAAGAACAAAACAGAAAATGTAACCTATTTTACGGAAGATAAATAAACCATATAATCGTGTTTGATTTTGAAAGAATACTTTTTTAAGTTTAGCACTGGTAACTGAAGAGTTGTCTATTATAGATTGGATTTAAAAATGGTATTTTTTTATATGGCATTAAACAAGATTTTTCTTTGGAATCAATGAGTCCCATAGGGTTGAAGTATATAGCTTAAAGTTATGGATAGATTTCCTGAAATTATGGGTCAAAAATCATTTTCCCTTGAAGTCCTTCAACTTCCATTACCTGTTATGAAGGAGAGAATTACTGCCTATGTACCTGTTTCAGTGATTACAATATTTTAGTAATTTTTATCCATAAATCAAATTAAGATAATATTTTATCTCAATTTCAAATGTAAAATCTTATAAGAGAAACCTGCTCTGCCATATACTGCAGTGGTTTTAAGAACACAGGTACTGAGCTAACGGGGCAGTGGTTTTAAAAACAAAAATGCTTAAAAGGATTCTCTTGCCTTCTTAGAACCAGAGTTAAATTTGAAAAAGGAAGAATTTATTACGAACAGGATGAAAATCAAGGCATACGAACTGTTAGACAAGTATTCAGCCCTACTCTCTCTCTCTAACAATACAAATCCTTTTGTCCTTTCTGCATTCTGGATGCATAGACACTCTCTAGAAATTTAATTAGAAATTACTGAAGATATTTGGTATTTCCAATAGTCTATTTTACAAGTATTTAAATTTTATTTACTTATTTTAAATTCAAAAATTATTATATATAAGATACAGAAGATTTACCTCCATGTAATTTTACCCAACTTCAACAAATATCAGTATTGCCTTTCTTGTGATACCTCGCCCATTATTTCTCGGAAGTTTTATAACTTCATTATTTCTTCTTAAATTTTTTATTTTGTATCTTTAGTAAATCAATACTTTAAAAAGCATAACCAGCCAGGCTCTGTGGCTCAGCCTGTAATCCAGCACCTTGGGAGGCTGAGGTGAGTAGGATTGCTTGAGCCCACGGGTTCGAGACCTGCCTGGGCAACTTGGCAAGACCTCATCTCTACAATAAATCAAAAATCAGCCGGGCGTGGTAGCACATGCCTGTAGTTCCAGCTACTTGGAAGGCTGAGGAGAAAGGATCGCCGGAGTCCAGCAGGTCGAGGCTGCGGTGGCCGGGAGCAGCCATTGCACTCCAGTCTGGGTGACAGAGTGAGACTCCAACTCAAAAAAAAAAAAAAAGCATAACCACAATATGAAACAAAACGAATAACAACTTCTTAACATCATCTAGTATTCAATGTATGTAATTTTCCTCAATTACCACAAAACTATTATTTTATTGTTGGTTTGTACCACAAAACTATTATTTTATTGTTGGTTTGCTCAAGTCAGTATCCAAAATTTACTTATTTTCTTGAAAGTTCTTTAAAGAATCTTTTTGTATATAACAGTTTTCTCCACTCCAGATATCTTTCCTACATTTTGCATTTATCAAGTCATTTTATTTTGTAGACTTTTATCATGTTGCTTTATTTTATAAATTTCTATAAGCAGATGCTAGCATTCTGTATTTGCGCTTCTGTGTTTTTCTTTACTTACTTAAGAATATATACAAAATAATATATAAATATTATTTCATTTTATAGTTACAGTGTGGCATTATTTGCACGTACTATAATTTTCCAGCCAGTACTCTGCTGAAAGACATTTAAGGTGTTTTCTATAATGCAATTAATAGCTGTGTGACAAAATTACCTAATTTTTTTGTTTTTGTCAATTCACCTTTGAGATAGATATCAGCTTGTTACTTATATTTTGGCTTTGATTTTTTTTTTTTAGTTCTGTAGGTTTTCTTCTTTAAAAGTCATCTAATTTATTAATCATTTTTTCCCCTGTATTAAAGTCATGGCAAACAATTTTCTCTTTTCCCAGAGTATAGGGAACCTATCCATGTTTTATTCCTCTGCTTATATGGTTTCAGTTTTTCCACTTAGATTTCTTACTCTGTTCAAAATTTATCCTGTTTTACACTGTAAAGAATGAATCCAATTTTATACTTTTCCATATGGCTATCCAGTTGTTCCGATGCCATTATTAGAACTCCTTTTCTGCACTCATTTTAGATGCCACCTGCGACTGTCCAAGCAATGACATGCATTGTTTTTCCATTTATGAAGATAGTTTCTTGTAGACATAATTTGACTACTGTTTTTACTGCTACAAATTGAGGAGAATCTCATGGCCCCAACTGGTCAAAGGATTTCTGCTTTTGCTCTTGTCTTGTTAGGCTTGTGGGGACTCTGACTTTCTGTCTTACTTTTGCTGCTGCTAGATGTCAGGTGATGCAACAGGCAAGGGCAGGGGAATTGTTGCCAGTGGCAAATTAGTGATAAGAAGAACTGTCAATAAACTATCTTCTCTCTCTTCTACCAGGCAGACTATTCCCATGAACAGTATTTCGTTTGATTTCTCTTAACAAATACCAAGAGACTGAGCAATCAATTTAAAGCTGTGTATCTGAGTGATGTACTCCTTCAGATTGACTCTTCTTTCTTTCCTGCCTCACTTTTCCTCTTTCTTCACTTCTCCCTTAAGTTTGCATTTCCATATAAATTCTTAGCTATAAGCTCTTTGCCTTTTTACTTGGAAATCTAGGCTGACAAGTACCTATCTTTTCATATAGCAATCACCAACCGAGTTTTAAAATTATAAGTATAATTAAAATATAATCACATATAAGTAGTTAAAACAACACAAAAATTAAAAGTATTCATATTCATTATAAAAATTAAAACAGGAATGATTATTTGACAAAGAAGGTCTTAATGTTCCTCTCAGCTTGATTAAACTTTAGATAGGCTTCTTCCTGATTCTAGGCCCCGACTTCCCTTTTCTTAGAACATTTCCTTTAGAAAATTTGTAATTAAAATTCTCTCTCTGCTCCTCTGAGACATAAACCTTTTAAGAAGTTTCTTGCCAGTTTTACAATTCAGGGATGTCTTGCCCAAGGACGGGGGAGTCATCCCTTTGAAATATAATCATTCCCGGGCTCGGTGGCTCAGCCTGTAATCCTGTGCCTTTGGGAGGCTGAGGTGAGTGGATTGCCTGAGCCCGCGGGTTCGAGACCCGCCTGGGCAGCGAGACCTCATCTCTACAATAAATAAAAAAAAATCAGCCGGGTGTGGAAGCGCATGCCTGTAATTCCGGGGACTTGGAAGGCTGAGGCGGAAGGATCACCGGAGCCCAGCAGGTCGAGGCTGCGGTGGCCGGGAGCGGCCACTGCACTCCAGTCTGGGCGACAGAGTGAGACTCCAACTCAAAAACAAAAAAGAAAAAAACAAACAAAAAAGAAATATAATAATCAATAAGGGTAGTGTTCATATCTCCCTGTGTCTGAATGAAGGCAGGAGCCTAATTTCTGTGGACATCTTACTTCAAGTTGTGAAACTATCTCATGTCATGAATATAGGAGTAACTCTAATAATCTTTTGGGTAAAGGCCAATTAGTAAGTACAAGTAGTCTATAATCCTAACTTCAGTCCTTAAAATTTCTTCAGTCCTTTGGTTTTATCAAAGTTAAGATTTAACTGAATACTGGCCTCACTGCCCTACTGCAGTACCCCTGAATACATTATTCTATGCTTGTTTAACTTTGGTGAAAATTTGGCTTTGATAATACCCAAGAAGGTCAACTTTGACAAATATGTTTTGAAAGATTTTTCTTAGATATCGTTGGGACTCAGAAAATAACTCAAAATGAAGGCCTCAGCAATACCTCCGAAGCAAAACTTTTTCTCTTGCTTTATTTTGTCCTCTGTCCTCCAAACCTATTCTCCCACTGAGGCTACCCACAGAAACTAAAATCCCCAAGACAGGTCATAAAAAACTAGAACCCCTTTTCCCAGAGCCAGCCATAAAACCTTAAATCATTACTCAAATGTTTCCTCTTCCTTATCTATGTAAAACTGGACAAAAAAAAAAAGAAATTATCTTACAGTAGGTAAGACTGTATGACTTGTTTGACTATGAATCATAAGATCTCCATTCCAGATAAGACCCTGCCAACAAGAATCTAGACATAACAGACCTTGCAGGGTTTCCTTACTCATATTACCATTTAACATTAGATTATACTCTTTTGTCCAATCGTATTTCTACATAGTTTGTTGAACCTAAGCATAAAAATGGATAATTCCCTTGTACCTTTGGGTCTTCATGCTGAAGGCTCCTATGCATACACATTAGATAAATTTGTGTGCCTTCTTCTCCTATTAATCAATTTGCCTCATGTCAGTGATTTTTCTGCAAACCTTTTGGGGGCCAAGAGCCTATGGCCCCCACAATATTCTGAATGTACATTCTACAACATAATGAGTAATCAACTTATCTAACTTCAGAAAAGATTTTAAAGCAACTTTATTAAGATTGCTTTAAAGTTATAAATCAATTTGGAGATAATTTACTTATTTTTTATTGAGTCTTTCTCTCCAAAAACATACTACTTTTGTACATTTCTTGTTAAATTTTTGCACAGGCATTTTGCATAGGTATTGCTTTTATATATGAAAGCTATGAATTTCATTATGTTACATTTTTATCTTGCTACTTCACTAAAGTGGTACTTTGCCAATGATTATTTTAGGTTTTGCAGATATAACTATATTATCTATTTTTTTCAATTTCACTTTTCTCTGCATATATACATGCTGCTTCTTTTTGAAGTAAAACCACTTTTGCTTTCTCTCTTCCACTCAAAATTGTATTAACCTGAGAGTAAAAAGAAATTGTTCAGCTAAGGGGCAAAATTCACCCAAAACAATAGAAAAAAAAAAAGAGGTCTAAACTTAAAATGTCTCAAATACAGTGCTGGTATTTTAAAGAACACAGTGTTATGCTGTTTATGAAAAAAGCTTACATTATCGATATTTTATATTCATTTTGTACATGAAGAAGTTAAACTCAAACACATAACCTAAAGCATCTGTGGCCATATATCCATTGGGTGCAAATGAAACTTACAGCTTAAATTAATTTGATTTCAAGTTCCATTTTGCTTCCAGCACAGTACATATGTTGCTTTGGTGCAAGTTTGACTTAGATTCTGGGAAATATGTATTGTGAAGTAACATTGACATTTTGGTAACAAGAAGCCTTTTAAATCCAGAGGAACTTAGGACCTGGAAAATACTATTTTCAAACATATTACCTAACAATCAGTTGTGACTACAGATGGAAAGAGAAAAGGAAGTGTACTGTGCCTCAGAGACATATAGGTCTGACTCCTTTAGTTTGATTCTAATAATAGGGTTCATGAATCATAAATCTATTCCATTGTGTCATGATTCAAATACTTCAAGGCCCTTGCCTAAATCGTTACATTTAATCACATTATTGTATCAGTGAAGACAAATTGGTCGCAAATGACTGAAATCTCAACCTAATGCACTTTAGGAAAAATGGCAATTTATTAATTAACATAACTGAATAGTTCAGCAACAGTTCTAATTTCAGTCATGGATTGATTAAAGGACTTCAAAAAGGGCACCGGGGCAACAGTTCTAATTTCAGTCATGGATTGATTAAAGGACTTCAAAAAGGGCACCGGGGCTAATTCTGTTTTTTTGTCTTTTCTATTTTCTCTCTAAATCTTTTATATTCACTTTTTTTTTTCAGTTGGCTTTAGTCTCAAATAATCTTTTTCCTGGAAATAGCCAGATGTCCACAGGAATCTCAGAGTTCACATTATCTTAGATTCAACACAAGCTGGGAATGTTCTTGACTTTGTCCTATCATTAAAAGAATATGTCACATGGCTTTTCATTGCATCTGCTTAGGCAATTTGTCCTTTTTAGGATTATTCATTATAATCAGTGGAACAAAATAATTTAATTGACTCTGGCCTAAATGACATACTCAAAAACTTTGCTTAGCCTAAAGTTTTAGCTAAATGAAGTACATATACTGAATTTAAGCAAGGAGGTGAATATACACAAATTTGATTGGAGTTACTAGAAGACAATGAGTAAGTTTTAAGGAAGAAAACAAAAACTATTCACAATGTCCATTTTACTGCCCCAAAACTTAGGAGTCTCTCACAGTAAAGTTATACCAACTATACAACAGGACACCCATATGCTAATAGGCTCATACTTATCCAATCTCTTATATGGTTAGTGGCATTTTTTGATCAAATATCTTAATAGAGGTGAACTGAATGTATATGATAGAGCTTAAAACTAGATTCTCTCTATAATGAATAGTCTTTGACAAGTTTCTCATTATATCCCCAAACCATGTCAAAAAGGGTTATCATTATTAGTATTAAAATACAATTTCACCCAGATTCCAATATCTTGGACAACTTCCAGTTGTTTGTAGGGAAATCAAAGATGATTAATTCAGTCCCAACACATAGGAAATTACAGTCTTGTGAAAGAAATAAAATTTATTAATAGTTGACTGTACCATAAAATCTAGTACAATTAATTCTATAATGATGACGTAATAATTGATGAAGTAGCATAGAAATGAAAGAGAAACTGATTCTGGAAAAGACTTGAAAGAAACAACTTTACCCATTGTAGGTGATAAAGGGAAAAATGCATTTTAAAAAGGGAAGGAAAAGTCGAAGACAGATGTTAATATGCTATATTAGATTGTAAAAAATCTACTCTGCCATATAGATAAAGCTAAGGTTTATAGTTGGGTATCTGCAGTGGAAAAATCTCAACAGAAAATCTAAACAATCTTTACTAATTCAAACTTTTCAAAGGCACATGGTATAATAGTGTCATCTTTAAAACAGTGATAACTACACACATGAATTGAAATCAAGGAATATATTATAAAGCCTAGGCAACAAAGCGAGACCTTGTCTCTACAAAAAATAGAAAAACATCAGCTGCTCAGCTAATTGGGATGCTAAAATGGGAGAATCATTTGAGCCCAAAATTTTGAGACTGCTGTGAGCCATGATAATGCCACTGTGCTCCAGTCTGGGCA
>NW_007255373.1:153351-186334 GCF_000164805.1 Carlito syrichta | reverse complement strand
GAGAGAGCAGCAAGAGATTAAGAAAGACACAGACACCAGACATAAAGAAAAGCTGGGGCCAGGTGGGACACTTTCCTCTGATGGAGGAGAAGTGGCCCCGAACTAGCTCAGCATGTTTATTTTATAATTAAGCACAAAGAAAGTTGGAAGGGATTGCTGTGGCTAAGGTTTTATTTATGTGTACTTGCATGTGTGGGCATCGGAGACACTGTTTTGTGTAGCAGGCTGCATCTCTCTTCTTTGGGTAGGATGCAGTTACCAAGAGAGAGCTTGCCTACCAACTTGGGACCATTAAGCGAGACCTTGTCTTCGCTTAGGGCCTTTACTCAAGGCCTGTTACAGTGACAGTGCTCATCTGCTCCCCACATCACATCAGCTCCCCACAGAAAGGAAGGGAAAGGAAAGGAAAGAAGAAAACAAAATAAATATATTTTTAAAGAGGCCACGACAGTATCTTGGCAAAATAGCATGAGGGACATAATCAAGGAAGATTAAACAGTTATGTTAGTTATTTTCCCTAGACTGAAAGCTGATTTAAAATCACATGGGCTAATTTTTTTCTTAAAGTTCTTTAATAAAGCTTTACAAAATATTTGAATTTGAATAGTCCTTTTATTTCTCTCTCTGGTCTTGGAACTATCTCTTTGGGGGTGGTGGTGAGGGGAGGGGCAAGGGGCTCTCTTACAGTTACCATAATCAAATCGTAGCTAATATGTACTGTATGGACTTATTTACTGAAATTTGGACTGTACCAAGTAGCTGTAAACATTATCTCATTGTCTCAAAATATCCCTAAAAGTTAGATATTGTTGCCTTTCCTGAATCTCTGATAAATACGCCCAGAGCCAGAATGAATTGCTCAGGACTAAAGAGCTTGTACATTGCAAGAAGAGAGATATGAACCCATATTAGTCTGACTCCAGGTGATAAACAATCTTCAGAAACAACCTTTTTGGGTTAACAACTGGCAGATAAAAGTAGAGGGAGAGAATTTAATATATTCAGCATTTATCTTTTCATAAACTCTTTCATAAACTCTGAAATTTAAACAGGCCTTTTTGAAAGATTGGAATAGCAGCCAAAGTCTTGCTATAGTCTAGAAAATAGTTTCTATATGGATGTGTCTAAAAGAAACAGATGAAATAAGAGTACAAAGAAAGTTGGCCAGGGTGATGCATACCAGTAGTCACAGATATTAGGGAGGCTAGAACAGGAGGATCATTTTGAATCCAGGAGTTTGAATTCAGCCTGGACAACATATGAGACCTTGTCTCAAAAAAAAAAAAGGTGCAAGAAAACACTGAAATAGTAATTATTCTTTCTATGTCAACAAATGCAGTGAGGTTCTATTATTATTATTTCAAGTAATTTTTATTTGGAAACTCTTTGAAATTGCAAATTGGAAGTAAAGTTTAGTTTCTCAACTTCTGGTGTTAAAACATGCCAAAGTAATTATTCAAATTAATGCAATCTATTGTTTATGTAATGCAGAGTAAATAGGATATTGGCCTTTAACAAGGCAAGTTCCCACTCTCGACTCCCAACACCAAGGTCAATTTTGTTTTGTGTGGCATTCTTTCTCAAGGTTGACTAAAATGAACAGAATTATTAATTTTAACACTGATTTTATTTATAGCTTGAAAGTCTATCACTGCTTTAATACAAATTAGAATTTATTGTTGACATATTGTAAATATATCACAAAAAATTTTTGAAAAGTTTCAAAAACTTCTTCTTTTTCCAAAGAAAACACATCCCTCAAATCACTTGTAAAAAGGAGGAGTGTGCAAAGAATATCATATTTTTAACCATGGTTGGTTTAATTTGGCTCCTTTGTGATACAAAATTTATATCATGTACTAGTTTTGTTACTTTTGAGATACAGGTATATTGAGTTAAATTTTGATCAGGTTTCTTCTGGTGATTTACAAACATTTCCCCACCAGTTGCTAAATTAAATTTATGTCTACCTGGCATTCAAAATAAAAAGTTAAGTGACAGAGATGAATAGAAAGAGTAGTTTGAAACTAGTGTTTTATGCTAAATTTGAATGAGAGTCATTACATGTGATTTCCACAATCACAAAAATGAAATTGTTGCGTTTGCAATGAAAATGACTGCTTTGCTAACCATCAGTGAAACATTTTCTCTGAGTTAATTCCTGTTCCTCTTTGAACTGACTTCAAACTAGCTCTTTGGAAGGCTGCAATGGTAAGCAAGATGGTTAACATTTTCTAAAATCTCGATGGGCTTTTACATATTTCAGCACCTCTTATAAAAATCTTACAAGGTTATTCTCAGCACATTTCAAAATATTTATTCAGTATCTTCCTAAACTCCTATTATTTATGGTAATAAAGTCCTGGTTTTTAAATATATATTTTGCATTATATTATCTAATACTTCTTATCACACTTGATTAATCTTTTTTGAGGATGGTGGTCATTAACCCTTACTTTCAAAGTTATGGTTGCAATTCTTTGGTAGAATGTAGGGCAGAAAGACAATAAGTTAATATAGTCTAGAAAATAGTTTCTATATAGATGTGCCTAAAAGAAACAGATGAAATAATAATACAAAGAACATTGACCATGGTGATATACACCAGTAGTCACAGATACTAGGGAGACTGGAGCAGGAGGATCATTTGAATCCAGGAGTTTGAATTCAGCCTAGACAACATATGAGACCTTGTCTCAAAAAAAAAAAAAAAAAGGTGCAAGAAAACACTGGAATGGTAATTATTCTTTCTAAGTCAACAAATGCAGTGAGGTTCTATTATGAAGGTAACACTAATACATGTCACTTCTTTTATTATCCCTCTGTGCAGATTATTTGAAAGGTAAAGAAGGAAATAAAACAAATAATGTTGTGAGCATAATAAAGTCCAGTGAGGTTAATGTGGTGGTTCTTCCATGTATTATTATGAAGTATATATCTGGCCTTTGACCTCATTTCCTGGCATAAAAATGCTAAACACCTTAAAATTTTTAAGTGTTATCTTTTTATATGCTGCTGAGTTGACTGGTGGCTGGCAGCCCCTAGTAGTATCAGGATGGGTCCTAGTCCCTGGGAAGACCAAGGCAGGTTCAGTGGTAGGGACTTTCAGTCCCGCATCTCAACCTCAGAAGAGGGGAGTGGACTACAGGTTAAGTTGATCACCAATGACCAATGAATTTATAAATCATTCCTATGTAATAAAGTAAATAAAATGCCAAAAGTTTCAAGGAGCTCCTGGACAGCTGAACTTCTGGAGGCTTTCAGGAAGGTGAACAAGAACTCGTCTAAGTACCAAGAGTGTGGCACACCCCAACTCCACAGGAAGGAAAACAGCTTCACTCAGGACCCTTTCAAACCAGGCCATATATATCTTTCATCTGGTTACATTTTTGTGTTATTTAAAATATCCTTCATAATATACTAGTAAACATAAGTTTAACTGAACCTAAAGAGGAAGTGTGGGGATCCCAAGTTGAAACCAGTTAGTCAGAAGTCCCAGTGGCCCAGACATGTTATGCCTGAAGAAGGGGCAGTATAGTGGAACTGAGCCCTGATCCTGTGAGATATGATGCTATCTCCAGGTAGATCATATTGGAATTGAATTGCATGTTACCCAGCTGGTGTCGGTTGCAGAGTTGATGGCTTGCTGGGTGTGTGGGGATAAAATCTCCACAAATGAGATCACAGAGCTTTTCTGTAATTATTGGTAAGTAGAAGATGAGAAAAAAAACACTTCCGCTATGTTTTTCCTCAGATTTTATATATGAGAGGTCACCCATAAAACTTATATATTAAAAATTGTAGCCGGGCTCGGTGGCTTAGCCTGTAATCCCGCACCTTTGGGAGGCTGAGGTGAGTGGATTGCCTGAGCCCGCAGGTTCGAGACCCGCCTGGGCAACTTGGCGAGACCTCATCTCTATAATAAATCAAAAATTAGCCAGGCGTGGTAGCGCATGCCTGCAATTCCAACTACTTGGAAGGCTGAGGTGGAAGGATCGGCAGAGCCCAGCAGGTCGAGGCTGCGGTGGCCGGGAGTGGCCACTGCACTCCAGTCTGGGCGACAGAGTGAGACTCCAACTCAGAAAAAAAAAGAAAAAGAAATTGTGTATTTATTCTTACAACTTTATTCAGTCATCTAAAAAGTACTCTTTGTTTGATGCAATATACCTATCAAGACTCTTTTTCTGCTGCTCAGAACAGTTTTGGAACTCGTCGATCTTGATGACTTTTTGTGCTTCTGCTATTTTTTGTTTCACCTCTTCCACATCAGCAAAAAGTTTCCCTTTGAAGGCATTTTCATCCAGGGAAACAAATGAACAAAAAAGTCTTTTGGGGTGAGATCTGGTGAATAGGGGCAGGGTCATGCTGTTTTGGTCAAAAACTGCTGAATACCCAGCACCAGTGTGGTCAGGTGCACTCATTAAATTACCCATCATGAAATGGGCAAACACAATGAAAGAATCTTAAAAAAAAAAAAAATCACTGAAGCCCAGCGCAGCCGCTCACAACAATGTTAGCTGACTCACTGAAGTCTATAGGTTTCTAGAACAATTACCTAGTGGTTGGAGTCTTTACCTCAAGGGACCCACTCTCCAAAAAAATAATTCTGTTTTTTTGACAGGTCTCCCTCATATTCAATCTAAATATTTATTAAGCATCTATTATATAACAAGTATTTTTTCTAGAAATTTAGATAAACAATTACTAGTCCTCATATTTACTTTTTAGTATGGACACCAAGTTCTAAACAACAACAAAAATAAAAAATAGGTAATTAGATGGTGATCCATGCTGTGAAAACCATAACAAAAATGTTGGGGAAGTTTAGAGATAACAAGAGTTCTGGGATTGTGGGGGAGGATTTAGTTGACATTTTGAATAGAGCAATGATGGTGAACCTCATAAGGTGAGAAATAAGCAAAATTTTAGGGCAGTAGAAGTAGCTAGGAGACAATCTGAGCAGGAAAACATTCCAGGTAGTAGTATTAACCAATGGAATATACTCAGTATGTTCATAGAGCAACAGACATGTCAGTGCTGATGGAAGTGTGTAACTGCAGCATAAGATAATCTGCATATGTTAATATCTAAATGTTTATTTCTAGAAATGTCTCTATGGGTATGCTTTGTAACTTCTCCAACATTTAGTGAAGAAATCATTTTATGAATTATTCACATAATTAAAATAACTTATCAATCATTTAAAATGAAAGTTTTTCTTCCATAACATGGGAATTTAGACAACATAAAGGGTTTAGTCCCTATCTTCCAAGTACTTGATTATTCAAGAAGGGCATGGATTTGTAAAACGTGTGATCCTCTGTGAAAAGTGCTCAAACAGATGTATGGACAGTATAAGAAGCTTTCTTGGGAGAGATGACTCTTGCCACAATATCTAATTTGTATCCTAAGAAAGAAATTGGTGGAGAGAGACAAGATATGAATGCCAAGCAGAGGAAAAATCAGAAGCAAACATAAAAAGGAAAGAGTGCAGAAAACTCCTTTAGAAATTGCCAATATGTCATAAAGACTTGATTGCAGAGAAAATATGCTGAAGGTTGTGAAATCTGAGCTGAAGAGTCCATAAAAAGGGTCTTGTAAGTAAGTTGAACGCTATTCAATATATATGTGTGTGTATGTGTATATATTCAGTGTATCTTGGTAGCAATGGGATTGCATAACCTTGCAGAGTGACATAGTCAGTTTTGCATTTTAGAGAGAACATATTAGCAGCCAAGGGGAAACCAGATTAGAGGAAGTTTAGGAGTCAAGATAAGGGAACCATTGCAAACAGTAACCATTTGCCTAGTCAAAATGTGGTGAAAACATAATTTTAGTTTTGCTATGATGATAAAGAATAGTGGACAGATTTTAGAAATGGTAAGGATATAAAAGTTACAAAATTTATTGTTGAATGGATGTAGAAATAATGGAGAAGAAGCAACTATTCCGATAATTTTCATTTTGATCAAGAGGGTGACTGACTATCCACTACCATATGGAAAGAGGAACAATTTTTTAAAGAATTTGGCAGCTTTGGGGAAAATATATATGCTATTAGAAACTGTATATATGAATATAAACTATTTTATAAATTACTGATGTATTTTTCAAATATATTTATCTTGTTCAACATTGTAGATGGAATCACTATCCTCCCAGTAGACCAAATTTGCTTCTTTTTAAAATTTTCACTGATCTCACCAGCGTTTCAGTTCCAATTTAGACTGTAAATGCTGAAAATTCCTTCTGCTGTTTTACTTTAATTCCAATCCACTGGGCATTTTTTAAGCCTTTGTTTTGTTTTTTTTTTTTACTTTATTATAGTTTGGGCCTCCAACTGGTCCTCATCCACTGGGCAGTCTAATGTTGGATTTATCTGTATGGTATATAGCACAGATTGACATGATATCTTCTAAGACATAGTGTTATCTAATACTTCAACTACATTAAAATTTTTAAAATGTTGATATTAGAACTTGTGACTCCAAACTATTTTCCCAATTTTCCTGCCTATGTATTCAACCAAAAAAAGAAAATTTGCTGTTCCTCAAGTTTACTTGCATATTTCCACCTCTGTGCTTGTTTTTTTCTGAAGTTTTTTAAATCTATAATCATTTATTAAATTTATTTAAATAACAAATATTTAAACTGTAATTATATTTTGAAGTTTTTCATTTATAGACATTTTATTCAATTCCTTAAAATAACAAATATTTGAACTTGTTTTATCATTCATTTATATTTCTGTCATGGATTTTAATGAAGTTACCTAATAATAATTTTGATAACTTTCATCCCTCACTATTTAAAAATATACTACATAAGTTGTTTTGTATACATTTTTGAGCAATAACACAAACAGCCCAATTAGAATAACACACACATCTTATTTCCTTCCCCAGAAATAAACTCGATTAACAACTTAATAAATGCACTGGAAGGTCCTTTCCTATTCATTTACATTTATGTGAGCATGTGTATATGTTTATATCTTTGTATATGCATACAGGTATGTATGTTTTCACATTAAGATAATTAGCCTATCTATTGTCCATCAACTTGATTATTTTTTACAAATCCTATGTCTTGAAAACTTTTCCATGTCAATATTTAAAACCTACTCCATCATTTTATATTGTTGCATATTTTCCATATTGTAGAAGTTACATAGTTTATCTATAGATGACCATCTTGATGAACAGTTAGAGTTTTTCAAATATTCACTCTTTTAAAAAACATGTACTTCATCAAAACTAAAACTTTTAATGAGAAGGAAATGGGGAGATTTGGGCTCAAGGGTAAAAACTCAGTTATAAGGTTAATAAATTCTGGAAATCTAATGCACAGTATGGTGAATACTATTACTAATACTAATCAATAATAACAATAATTGATTAAAAAAGTGTAGATTTTAAGTGTTTTTACCATTGCACAAAAATTTGTAACTATGTGAGATGATGGATAAGTTAATTACATTTTCATTATGGTAAACACTTTACATGTATAAAAATACATCTAACCAGGTTTTCACTCACACATATATAAATTATTTGCCAATTATACTTTTCTTACACTGGGAAAAATAAATAAAAAGACCTATGAAAATGAAAAAAACAAACTAATAAATATTTATAATACATTTATCAAAATAAGAACTTTTATGAAGTATTATAGATTATTTCTACATAGTCATAATAAAATAACAAACAATTTAACAAAAATGAACTAAAGTCTTGAACAGGAACTTTATAAAAGAGGAGACATATATATATATATATATATATATATATATATATATATATACACACACACACACATATATATATATGGCAAAATAGGACATGAAGAGATGTTCAAAATCACCAATCAACAAGAAAATGCATATTAAAGGCAAAATGAATAACTATCAAACACTCATACAATGGTTAAAATTAAAAATATTAATAATGCTAAGTATTGCTACCTCACCATGGGAATTTAAAACAGTAAAACCACTTTACAATTTGGAAGTTTGTTAAAAACTTAAAATATACACCTATCTTTAATTTAGCAATGTTACTTGAAAATTACTCAGAGATGAAAATCTATGTCTATAAAAAGATTAGTATAAACTACTTTCAATATTTGATAATTTAATGTGCTATTAGTCAGTGTTATTTAAAGGTAAAAAACTTTTTGTATAATTTATTTTATAAACTTTTTTCTATTCCTTTATACTCATTTTATTTTTAAAAATAAAATAAGAAAAGACTCTTTCAGTCTCAACTACCATCTGAACATAGTCACACAAAAGACACCAGACAAAACCAGTAGAACTATACAAATAAGTGTTATCTGATATGAAAACTATGATAAATAATACATTTTTATTGTTTTAAGAACAAAAAGGGAATTAGTTCCCAAAATGTTTGAAATGTTATTTAAGATGTTGAATTTAGCAATGTTGAACTATCCTTGCATTCCTAGGATAAACTCTAAATGTTCCAGCAACTAAACTTTATTTAATACACGGAATACAACTTGCTGATATTTGATTTATAATTTTATCCAGTTTGAGATTTCATTATGAGCAGATTATC
Organism: Carlito syrichta; assembly: GCF_000164805.1. Taxonomy (NCBI): domain Eukaryota; kingdom Metazoa; phylum Chordata; class Mammalia; order Primates; family Tarsiidae; genus Carlito; species Carlito syrichta. The sequence continues at coordinate 177,752 of NW_007255373.1, read as the reverse complement.
TCCTTCATTTTATTTGTATAATTCTAGTTTAAGACCTGTATCAGTTACATCATTAAATTTCATGGTTTTTATGTATACTTTATTGTTTCAATGAGTTGAATCAAATTAGATTGTGTCATAAATTGTGTCAAGTATTATGGAATTACAAACTAGTAACAAAGCACATCAAGTAAAATAAACAAGAAAGCATTTTAAACTTATTTTTAAATTACATCTTTTTGTTAATTTCCCAGCAAATATTTTTTATCCTCTCTGTACATTAATATGTCTATTTGAAGCATATATTTAATATTTTACTTCTCTGCATTAACTTATTGGATGCTTGACTCTAAAGCATTTTTCAGGGACTTTTTTTAAAATTTGGAGTCTTACTCTATCACCCAAGCTAGAGTGAAGTGGCACGCTCACAGCCAGCCCAGCATCAACCTTCTGGGCTCAGGAGATCCTTCCACCTCAGTCTTCCAGGTAGCCAGAACTACAGGTGCATACTACCACACCCAGCTAATTTTTTATTTGTTGTAGAAATGAGCTTTTGCCAAGTTGTCCAGGCTGGTCTTGAACCCATGGGCTCAGGCAGTCCACTTTCCTCAGCTTCCCAAAGTGCTGGGATTACAGGCTGAGCCACTGAGCCTGGTCTTTCAGGCACATTTTCAAAGAATACAATGGAAATATAAACCACACTACTGCTTTTTATAGCATGTAGACATTTCTTTTTTTTAGTATATAAAATATATAAAGGTAAGAGTGACAGCAGCACATCCTGGGTCAGTGTAGCCTTAGTGGCTCATTTCCTTTCTTCCTATGTCTGCTGCTTGCCTACAGCCTTTGTTCCACTACCTCAGGTTCTCATGCTGTGTGCAGCCTGACCACTCAGTACCACTTTATTCTCTGTGGAGACTGGAACAATGCTTGGGCCTGCAGCCAGGCTTGGTACTCATGCATGTTCTGGGTTGAGTTACACAGTTGTGCTGCCAGTGTAGTAATGCTTTTTGACATTTGAGGCCATCGAGAACTGTGTGCTTTATGTCTTGAAACTCTGTGACAAGTATGGACCTGAGAAGTTCTCAGTAAATTATCATTTTATAAAAAACTTGGGCCTAGACAGTTTGGACCAGTGGGGATTATCATGGTCATGGAAGATGAACTTGGGTTTGAAATTCCTGATATACATGCAGAAAAGTTCATGTGTCCACAAAAACTGTAGATTACATTGCTGATAGTAAGGATGCATATACATAAAATATCAGACCCTTTTGATTCACTGAAAGAAGACTCAGATGACACTAGAAAGAAGCAAGACTTTATTTTGACATTATTGTTACAGGCTCAAGGTAATAGACTGGGAAATAACCTCTGAGGCAAATGGAAAACAAAAAAGAGCAGGTATAGCTATTCTGATATCAGACAAAACAAACTTCAAGCCCATAAAAGTTAAAAACGACATGGAAGGATACTACACAATGATAAAAGGATCAATCCACCAGCAAGATATATCCATCTTAAACATATATGCACCTAGCACAGGAGCACCTGGTTTTATAAAACAATTGTTAAGTAAATTAAGAGAGGACATAGTCACAGTCTTCAATGCCCCACTAGCAGCCCTAGTTGGATCATCAAGGCAAAAAATAAGAAAATCCAGAACCTTAACCCAATGCTAGACAAGTACAGAATACTCCATCTAATAACTATGGAGTATATATTTTGCTCATCAGCACATGGGAAAGACTCCAAGATTGATCACATTATTGTGCATAAATCAAGCATGAACAAATTTGAAAATGTTAAAATAATACCAAGCATCTTCTCTGATTATAATGGAATAAAAATAAATATTGTCACCAGCAAGATCTCCCCAAAACACACAAATAAATAGACATTAAATAATACACTGCTGAAAGACTTTGGGGTCAACACAAAACCCAAGACAGAACTAAAAAGACCTATGAAAACAAAGACACATCTTATCAGACTCTCTGGAATGCCATGAAATCAGTGATGAGAGGGAACTTCAAAATATTACATGTGAATATCAAGAAAATAGAGAACTCACAAGTAAACAGCCTAATGTCACACCTAAGGGAAATGGAAAGGCAAGATCATCTGAATCCTAATTGAAGTAGAAAAATCCATTTAACTAAGATAAAGTTACAGTTGCAAGATATAGAAGACAAAAATATCATAGAAAGAATCAATAAAACAATAAGCTGGTTCTTTGAAAGGATAACTAAGATTGATGGTCCCCTGGCCAGATGACTAAAAAAAGAGAAAATCTCAATAAATACAGTTAGAAATGAAAAAGGTGATGTCATAACTGATCCTGAAGAAATTTAAAAGATGATCAGAAATCACTATGAACGTCTATATGCAAATAAACTAGAAAATATATAGGAAATAGAGGATTTCCTGGGATCGCATAATCTCCTACAGTTGAAATGGGAAGAAATTGAAACCTTAAAAGACCAGTAAAAATCAAGGAAATAGACTCAGTTGCAAGAAGCCTCTTTGCCAAAAAAGCCACGGGCCGCATGGCTTCTCAGCTGAATTCTACAAGACATACAAGGAAGTGCTGATACCAATTTTATTGAAAGAATTCCAGACAATTGAGAAGGAATAAATTCTCCTTAGCTCATTTTATTGTATTTATTTATTATTTTGAGTTGAAGTCTCACTCTTTCACCCAGGCTGGAGTGTAGTGGCACACTAAAGGCCACCACAGCCTCAACCTGCTGGGCTTAGGCAATCCTTCCACCTCTGCCTTCCAAGTGGCTGGAACTACAGGCATGCGCTACCATGCCTGGCTTATACTTAGTTCATTTTATAAAGCCAATATCATACTGATATTCAAAACTGGCAAAGATCCAACAAGGAAAGGAAATTACAGGCCAATTTCCCTGATGAACATAGATGCCAAAATTCTCAACAAGATTCTAGCAAATCATATTGAGCAACACATTTAAAACATCATCAACCATGACCAGGTGGGCTTCATTCCTGTAATGCAGGGCTGATTCAACATTTGCAAGACTATAAATATATTTTAGTACAATAACTGGTGTAAAACCAAGAACCGTGTGATTATCTCAATAGATGCAGAAAAAACATTACATTCAACAAAATCCAGTATCTCTTCTTGAAAAAAACAAAACAAAACAAAACAAACAAAAAAAACCTTGAACACCTGGGTTAGATGGAATAATCCTCAAAACATAAGAACCATCTACAACAAACCTGTAACCAACACTTTACTTAGCAGGTTGAAACTGAAAGCATTTCTCCTAAGGATGAGAACAAGACAAGGATGCCCATTCTCACCCCTCCTATTCAACAGAGAACTGAAAGTCCTAGCCAGAGTAATCAAGCGAAAAGGAAATCAGGAATATCCAAATAGGAAAAGAGGAAGTTAAGCTATCCCTCTTTGCAAATGATATGAATCTATACTTAGAAAGCCCTAGGGAGTATGTCAGAAACCTCCTCTCACTGATATCTTGAATTACAAAATCAATGTGCAAAAGACAGTTGTATTTTACATACCAACAACAAGCAGGCTGAGAACTAAATAAAAAACATAATCTCTTTCACAATAGGTACAAAAAAAGAAAGAAAAAGAAAGAAAGGAAGGAAGGAAGGAAGGAAGGAAGGAAGGAAGGAAAGAAAAGAAAAGAAAAGAAAAGAAATACCTTGGCATCCATCTAACCAAAGAAGTGAAAGATCTTTACGAAAAGAACTATAAAATGCTGCTCAAAGAAATCAAGGATGATGCAAACAAATGGAAAAATATCCCATGCTCATAGATTGGAAGAGTCAATACTGTCATGATGTCCATCGTAATCTACAGGTACAATGAAATACCCATCAATTTTCCCAGAACTGGAAACAACAATACAGAAATTCATATGGAAGCAATAAAGAGCACAAATAGTCAAAGCAATCCTCAGCAAAAGGAAAAAAGTTGCATCCCACAACCAACTTATCTTAACAGAGCCATCAGTATCAATTACTGGAGAAAGGAACTCATAATCAGCACATGATACACGGGAAATTGGCTAACCACATGCAGAAGAATGAAACTGAACTCCTGCCTTTCATCATATAAAAAAATCAACTCAAAATAGATTTAGGGCTTAAATGTAAAACCTCACACAATAGAAATCCTAGAAAAATGCATAGGGAGCACCATTCTGAACACTGGAGTAGGAAATGAATCCCTAATCAAATCCTCAAAAGCAAATTCAACAAAAGCTAAGATAGACAGGTGGGACCTTATCACACTGCAAAAGGAGCTATTAAGCAGAAGAAGCCATCAAGAGAATAAAGAGATAACCTTCAGAATAGGGAAAAAATATTTGCAAGCTATGCATCTGACAAAGGTCTAACATCCAAGATCTGCAAGGAACTCAGACAGACTAAAAGGAAAAAAAAAAATTAAAAGGTGGGCAAAGGACACGAATAGGCACATCTCAAATGATGACATACAAGCAACTAAAAGAAACATGAAGAATTGCTCAACCTCACTAATCACCAAAGAAATGCAAATCAAAACTGCAATGAGATGCCACCTAATTCCAGTAAGCATAGCTATCATTATGTAAACAAAACAAAACAAACCCAGCAGGCACTGGTGTAGCTGTGGAGAAAAGTAGATGCTTTCACACTGTTGGTGGAAATGTAAACTAGTCCACCTGTAGGGAAAACAGTGTGGTGATTTATCAAATAACTAAAAGTCCAGCTTCCATCAGTCTAGCAATCCCTCTCCCGAGGATATATCCAGAGGAACATAAATTGTTGTACAAAAAAAGACACCTGCACACACATGTTTATTGTCGTACTACTGAAGCAAAAACATGAAACCAACCTGGATGCCCATCAAAAGTCGACTGGATGAAGAAAATGGGGTAAGCATACACAATGGAATATTATGCAACCTCAAAATAAAATCATGGTCTTTGCAGCCACTTGGAGGCAGTTGGAGAACATCATACTAAGTGAACTATCACAGAAACAAATAACTGAATACCACATGTACTCACTCATAAGTGGGCTCTGAAAACTAGTCACATTAGCACAAGGACGGGATTGGGAATGTTTCTGGGCACTGTTATGGGAGACATGGAGGGAGGAGGACATGTAGCAACACAATGGGTACCTGGTCCACTACTAGGGGAGTGAGGGACAACTAGAAGCCCAAACTTCACCTACTCGCAGCCTGCTTACGTAGCAAATCGTCACTTGTACTCCACAACCCTAAAATTAAAAAAAAAAAAAAAAGTAATAGTGACAAAAGGTTAAAGTCAGATATTCTTCTTTTAAAACAGTTTATCATTCTATTTCATATTATATTGTGAAGTCGTATGAAACTTCAGAATCAAACTTGTTTCTGAAATCAAGATACATTTTAGGGTTATTAGGGCTTTTAAAAATGATCTATTGGCCGGACGCAGTGGCTCATGCCTATAATTCCAGCAGTTTGAGAGGCCGAGGATTGCCTGAACCCATGGGATTGCCTGAGGACGGCCTGAGCCCATGGGTTCGAGACCAGCCTGGGAAACTTGATGAGACCTCATTTCTATAATAAATCAAAGAAAAAATAATTAGCCAGGCATGGTGGTGCGTGTCTGTAGTTCCAGCTACTTTGAAGGCTGAGACAGAATGATCACCTGAACCCAGTAGGTTGAGACTGTGGTGGTTATGAGTGTGCCACTGTACTCCAGCCTGGGCAACAAAGTAAGACTCTGACACAAAAAATAAAATAAAATAAAAAGTATCTATTAAATGAATAATTGACATGCTTAAAATTTTAAAAATATGATTATGCATAGCAAACCTGGTCTCTAATTTTTCTTTCCGCTGTGTATGTGGTGCAAGCAGCAGTTGGAGGACTCCATAGAATCACCATTCCACAGAAGAAAAATAATGAATGTTTCAAAAAAGAGCTGAAAATTATATTAACCCTAGACATAGTCTATCAAGCAAAAATGGTGTTTGGTTCATATAAAATAATTCCAGCTGCACACTTTAACTGTAGCCTCTAATAACAATATAACTTAATTTTTAACCTTTTACTACTAAATTTTGTTTATATATATATGAAATATATATATATATATTCTATAATTATACTGATGGTAGCAGCTAAGACAGATCTATACTAGTCATATCCAGCACCAAAATATCAGGGTTTATTAAATATAAAAACCCCAAGATTTTACATCTCAGTGACACAACTGTCAATGTTGGGTGCAGACTCTGTCTTTACTCCCAACTCTTACAAGGTTGGATGTCTGTCCAGCATCTGCACCTAATTTTTGTGTTTATGTGTGTGTTGGTGTCTCACTCTGTTTCCCATGCTAGAGCGCAGTGGCATGCTCACAGCCACTGCAGCCTCGACCTGCTGTCCTCAAGTGATCCTTCTACTTCAGCTTTCCAAGTAGCTGGAACTAGAGGCACATGCCACCACGCCCCCTAATTTTTCGATTTATTGGAGCAATGAGGTCTCGCCAAGTTGCCCAGGTTGATTTTGAACCCATAGACTCAGGCAGTCCTCTCAATTTGGTCTCCCAAACTGCTGGAATTATAGGCATGAACCACCATGCTCAGCCTGCACCTCATTTTGAGGAAAGTTTATGGCAGACCAAATACACAGTGAAAACCAGATCAGGTGCCAGAGAGAGCAAGCACTCTGCAATTGAGGTGACCTGTACACCACCATCAACATTTCTTCAGATGTTTAAGTACTGCAGCCTTCTATCCCTACCCTGAAGAAGTGTGTGTGTGTGTGTGTGTGTGTGTGTGTGTGTGTGTGTGTGTGTGTGTGTGTACTAAAAGGAAGATTTATTTCAGATATATTTTGTTGTTTTACTTTAGATGATCCTTTACTATGTTTAATAATTCTGTAAAATATGTAAGAAATTTTAAATGGTTACCTGTTTACGCACTTTATGGAGAGGGCTTGGTTAATTGTAGGTCTTAGACACTGTAACTGGATGCTCTTCCCCTTTCTTTTTAGTCTGTAAATAAGTTTTACTTTCTTATTTCTTAACATATGACCTCATTAATCCTTCTTTTTACCTTTAATTATAACTTCTAGCATTATGTACTACCACCATTTCCACAACTTCAGACTGACAATGGTTACTTTACCACATTCTCAGTAATATCTTGTAGTTCACAACATCCACACCATCATTAAATGAGGATAATCTTATACAGTGCTATGTAAAGGTAACTGCAAACCTGGTCATCTGTCCCGTGTTGGTTGCAGCAATAAATTCTCTTATATGTAGAAATGCTCAAGCTTTCAGAGTTTCAGCTCATTTAAGGAAGAACCCAACCTACTTCACAAAGTGTTTTGGTTCATAACAGCAACATCTTTTTACCTGTCGAATTAAATGGCTGAAATTTAATCTTTTTCTTTAGTATTTGATTATATCTAAATGATTCGTAACTTCCAAATTAGATGACTACATTTTAAAATTAATTATTTAAAGACATTCCTATTTTATTTTATTATTACTGCTGTCATCATACTCCATATTTACATATTTTGCATTTAAAGGATAATTCAAAACTAACTTTTAATACCACATTTTAAAAAATTTTAAGTTTAGATTTACTGCACTGTTTCTGGTCTCCAAACCTTAAAATTATCATGATATTTGATCTAGACTATACTTCTAGATGAATCAAATACAAACTCATTGTAAGAGATATACTTAAAAATCAAACACAAGGCATTCTTACAGAGATATATAAAGAAAAATATATCTAATATATCAAAGATTAACTCATAACTAAAAATCTTAAAACATAAAAAGAATACATTTTTTAGAGCCTGCAGATAAAATAAAATAGTGAAATAACATATATGTAAAGAAAATATAAAATGATTATCTGTAATCATTACTAAATGACAAAAAAATTTAAACCATTTATAAGAAAAGAAAAATTCATTATTTTAAAAGAAGGCATATTGGGAACTAACAATATAAAAATTCTAAAAATGTTATTTAGAACTCTTAAAAATAAAAACATAAGGTGATGGATTAGATCCAGAGGAAGAGTATCTTCACTGCAAGATGAATGTTGGAAACTATTTTATAAGGCAATCTAAGGAAATAAAGAGAAGAAGAAAATATGAGTGGCTCATAGAAAAGGATGACCTTGGATTCAGGAAGCATAATAAGTTCTGAGCAACAAAATAAAAGAAAATTCACGTTTAGAAATGCTGGTGAAGCTTTAGGATACCAAAAGCATTTAGTCAATATCAAAAGTGAAAAGCTAGAACTCCAATCTAAAAATCAACATCTTAAAAGAAAAAATTAGACACCAAATGATATCTATAATTTATGATTCGAGGGCTCGCTCTTTCATGCAGGCTGAAGTGCAGTGGCACAATCACGGCTCATTGCAGCTTCAACATCCAGAACTCAGGCGGTCTTCTCAACCTTCTGGACTCAGGAGATCCTCTCAACTCAGTTCCCCAATTAGCTAGGAATATAGAAGTATGCCACATACCCAGCTTATTTATTCATTCATTCATTCATTCATTCATTTATTATTTTGTAGAGATGAGGTCTCAGTGTGTTGCCTGGGCTGGTCCCAAACTCCTGGGCTCAAGAGATCCTCCTGTCTCAGCCTCCCTGAATGCTGGGATTCCAGGTGTGAGCTGCCATGCCCATCCTAAAATATTTTTAAAATGTAGGTGAAAATAAATATCAATAAAAGATGATATACTTTTTCAAGTTATCATTTAAGAGTGAGCAAGGAAAACTAAAAAATATTTGCTGAATAATAAACAAATTTTTGAAATGTAGGATCTATAGACCTATTTTTTACGTGAATCTTCTATTCTTCTCAGTGACAGGTATCAAGTTATTATTATTTCTTAACTATAATTTTGAGAATAATAAAATACATCATAATTTTTCTTCCAAACTCATTAACACCAGAATAACTATGTTGTTGAAATTTGAGATTTTTCTAAAAAATAACATACTACAATATTACAAAAGAAAACTCCTAAAACAGTAATAGAGATTCTTTCATAAATGTTCATTGGAGTTATGAGACAGGAAAGCAATTCATACTCCTAACATATATGATTTATATATACTTACTTTAACTTTTTTCCCACACAACATGACTATTTGTTTACAGATCTGTCCATTTTTGATAGTGTCTTTATTGAAAGCTAGTATTAGTATTTTTTGTTAAATATATGAATATATAAATATATGAATATTTTAATTTATAATTTTCTCAGTGTTTTTATGAGGTTATTATTTATAAGATATATAATACTATCTGCTTTGTATGTATATATAAATTGAAATTTACAGGCGTGATTGATTGCACAAGTTGACATGGTAAATTGTACAGGATTGAGTCAGGTCTTCTAACTCTTAATTTGGTGTTTTCTATTGTTCACCATATGGTATTCATAGACTTAGCTAATGATATTATTTTCATAACATTTTCTTAGACTTATTTTTGTCAGGTGTTTTTAATATAGAATGTTAATAATTATTTAGATGCAGTATATATACATGTACATATTTGTCTTAAATATTTTTTATTCTTAAATCAGCTGTAAGAAGTAGTTTATTTACCTGTAGCTTGTTTTTATTGTGTTCTAATCACAAAATTGTTTGAAATTTTGGATCATGTTATATAACATTGTGAAATATATTATTTCTATTATTTTCTTACTATTTATTGAATGGTAAAGTTAAAGACAAATCTCCTATCATCACATATTAACTTACACTAGCAGAGAAAAATAACATTTATGCAGATACACATCATGCCAAGCAAAATAGATCTGTCAGAAGAGAGACCACCAGAGAATAAATGCTTATGGAAATTCAAAGAACAGAAGGAGTCCTTCTGACTAGCATATCTGGCAATGTTTTATGAATAAGTAGCAATTAGACAGGAGGAAGAAAGAAGGTAGAATTGATGACAGAAATGGAGAAATGTGAATGTCAAAGCATGCAAAGTCCAGTTTCAGTGGACATGTGATGGGCAAGGAGAACGAGATATAATCTTGGGGATGGATTACAAAGGCCACGAGCCAGGTCATGGTTGGCTATGGATACCAGGTTGTATTTGAAGCCAGTGGAAAGTCTTGAGTGGATGTATGGTATCAGTCTGGAAATCATATAACACAGAGAGCTATAGTAGGTTTATTTTCTAAAAACATTTATAACTTTTATATTTCCTAAGCTTCCTCCTCAAACTGATCACCCCCCCCAAAAAAACCCCAAACCCAAAAACTACTCTGTGGCATAATTGCAAGAGTCATAAAGTCATGGAGAACCTTTATCTTGGAAGAAGTTTTGATATTCGTCTTCTTCAATATGTAAGGGAGGACCCCCCAAAACACAGAAGTTATTTACTTAAATGTGTGTATTTCTTTTTACATGTCTAAACTTCAGTTACCTTCAAAGGGGACTCTGATGCAATACACCTATTGAGATGCTTTTTTCCGCTGCTCAAAACAATTTTTGAACTCAATTTTGATGCCTTTTAGTGCTTCTTTCATTTTGTGTTTCACCTTTTCCACATCAGTAAAACATTTCCCATTGAGGACTTTTTTAATCTAGGGAAACAAAAAAGTAGTTGCTCAGGGTGAGAGCAGGTGCCATGCCATTTTCGGTCAAAAGCTGCTGAACACTCAGCATGGTGTGGGCAGGTGCATTAAACTGCCGCACTTTGTTCTAGTAGATAATCCATCATAAAGTGGACAAATGCGTTGAAAGAATTTCCCCCCCCAAATTCACTAAAACTGAACACAGTCTCACAAAAATGCTAGCTAGCACAGTGATGCCCATAGGTTCCTAGAACACTTACCTAGCAGGGGAAGCCTGAACTACAAGGGGCTTGCCCTCCATAAAATAATTCTGGGGTTTTTTTTAGAGTCTTCCCTTAAATTATCCAAAAGTATGCTAATTTCTCAGTGTCCCTGCTTCTACATCTATAAAGGGAAAAGAGAGAAAATCTCTTCTAAGATAGCTGTAGGATCTGAGGTCTGCAGAATCACTAAAAAATGTATTAATGAAAGAGAGGAAGCAAATCATGTTCTGATTGTCACAAATGTTAGCATTCCAAATATATTAAAGAATGTCTAATCAGTAAATTTAACTCATAATTATTTCTAACTTAATAAGAGACTTGCCTGAAATTATGAAAAAGGTAATTACTTAAGCAAACATAAAACAACAACTGTGTTTTAACTATTAGATCAATAATTTTTGCTTTTTCCTCTTTTTTTTTTTTTTCTTGCTGTATTTATAACCAGGCGATATTCCACTTCATTTATCAAATGTTTACTGAACATTACTAAATTCTGCAACGACTTTTACTCCCAACTTAAGCAATCTTTACAAATACCTCTTGAGAGCTGCACACATTTACAATGGACTTTCTCTCTCTTAACCTCCTTTTGACTTTTTCAAGATTCTTGTAAGAGAACGAACCAGGCTCATTTTTTACTATTAATTTTGGCTGACAGACTGACCACGTAGAGAAAAATGTGGCAATGACTCTCTCTCTATATCCTAACATTTTCTGTTTTTCTTTAACTAATATAACAACAACAAAAACATTATTTCTGTCTTGAGTATTAAAATATTAATGTCCTGTTTCTTCCTTTCGTTTTATGTTTGCTTCAGTTTTTTGCCAGGTCCTTGCCCTATATAGAGTCACCATACAATGTGCAATGTTGGATGGCATTTGTGCAACAATAATATTATTATCAATAAAAAAAGGCCATAGTAATTCTCATAAACTATCTGTTCATTACATTTATAATGCTGCAAGGAGGAACTTAAATGATAATTCTGGCACAGGTCTTATTCTTGTGACCATCCAAAATCAGAGCAGCCAATTGTTACGTCCAAATGAAAAATTAACACTAGACTATGTGAGAATAAAGGAATGGGGGTCACTGGAATTCTTAAATCGAATTCAGATTCGTATGCAAGACAAGCAGTGAGAATTTAAGAGATGACTATAGATTGAAACAAGGAAGGTATAAACTGATGTTTTATTTTTATTTTTACTTACTATTAAATCATCATGTCTCCCCCTCCCATTTTACACAAAACTTTTCTGGAAAATGGCTTTTATTGTCAGATATTTTCTAAAAACGTGAAAACCAAGCTAGTGCCAAAACTTCACAGCCTGTGACAACTGTACCTTACAAATATTCCATTTTTGATATTTTACTAAAAACTTTAATTTCATATACAACTTACAGATATTGGTATACTAAAATTTTGCAGCAAAATTCTGCCTGAAGAGAATAACTTTGGGAAGAAAACACCTGTAGGGATTCTGGAGGCATGTCAGAGAGGGGTTTAGCTTCAGCACAAACATAATCTCCTGAGGCTTCATATAAACCACTACAAGGGTCGTTTGACTGAAACTACTTCAACGTGTCAGTCAGCAGTCATTCACTCTATTAACATTAACATGATCTCTCCAGATGTTCAAATAAATACTTAAAAGGTAAAGTATTGAAAAAAATTTCTTACTAAAGGGGATTGTGATTCTGTACCAGATTTAGGTTGAAATGCTAAATATGAATGAATAACAAAGGAAAAAGGAGAAATGATCATTGAGCTGGGAAAAAAAACTACATTGCCAGTTTTAGCATAGTGTTGATTCTCAAGTAATCTGAGGGACACTGCAAAATATAGAATCTTTTTTTCGATGAATAAGTGAATAAATAATATTATTATTGCTACATAACTAATATGAGTCAACATTGATTAGGACCATGAATGAAAGAAGATTGAATTCTTAAAACTGCAGCAAGGATACCAGCAATTCCAAAGCTGGTAAGTAGTATTCCAGATGCGTGTTCACATTAATTTTCTAATACTTTCTGTACAAAGAAAATTACATCATGCCTTTCTTCTCTTAGAAATGACACTGGCAAAACAAAAAACAAAAAAACAGGCCACCCTTGGGGAGGTATTGTGCAGACTCAGGTGAAACTATCACCAGCTATTAATAATGGCTTTTTAGTGCTTATATTCCAGACATGTCTCACTGTCCCTCTGGCATTTTCAGTGTATTTTTACGAACTTAGTAATAAAAATTACAAAGAAGAAAAAATCACTTATCATTTTACATCTAAAACATATTATTAATCTATTGATGCATTACTATAAAGTATATTTCAGTATATTTTTGTTTCATATTGGTGATGAAGATATGTAATTTTAAATAATTCAAAATTTAAAATATTTATTGTAACTATTTTGTAAATATTGTTATAAAAGATGAAAACAATACTTAATGCAATGAATTTGCTATAAGTTGATCCAGTAATCATATACTTAAAACGTCTTCAGTTACCAGTCAGTTAATATAGAAAACTTGAGAGGAAAGGAATTCTTGTTAAAAACACTGTCTGAGCATTTTAAAGAGAAATTGTGCTTATAGAGTAAAGATTAGAAATTTCAGAGCTTTTTTGGTCTCCTCCAAATTTCTAATGATTTAGTGTATTTCTCTCAGTCCTTTTTTATTTTGATGAAATGATGTTGCAATTTATCCCTTTATGCAATAAGTTATTTTCCAAAATTTAAATTTTCCTCAGAATTTATAGATTGAAGGCTTACTACACCAGTAAGTATAAGAATATTTAAGACTTTTTGAGTTATATTACCTTTATATTTTACAGAAGGGTTGTATAAATTTATATTGTATCAGCAATTCACAAATTCTTGTTTCAACATATACTTGCCAGTATTATCATGTAAAAATGATCATTATCAAGTATATTATAAATTAATTTCAATTTCACTTGCTATCAATTACAACTTTTCCAAATTTCAAAAATGTTGTGATTTTTGTATTTATGGATTTTTTTGCCCACAACTCTTTTCATCTTTATGATTTAGATATTTTACCATCATTCCTCAGAAGAGGAATTATATCTGTATTAATTAGTACACAATGAAAACAATACCCAAAAGTGTGCTCCAAAAAGTCTAGTCATTTTGAAAGGCAAGAATCCTTTATAAATGAAAACATCATATTTATCACAAAGTAGAATTATTTAACTTCAAAGCAAATGACAGTATTCCAGGAGATTAGCATATACTCTAAAAGATCATGGATTTCTATAATTCTTCTAAATTTAATAAATATTAAATATATTATGACCCTACTGTATATTTATGCACCATTTTGTAAACTAAAGAATATTTGTTAAAAATAAAATGACACATTCCAAATACATTGAATAATAGGAAAGGAGAAGGTAGCTAGTGATCTTAATCTATTAAAATTTTGAAGTACTGACAATTAAATAATTTTATTTAACAAAATTGTAAATCCATGACTGAGTCAGGCATGCAAACACTTATAAGTTATTTTTTCCTTCTTTTAAGAAGCTAAAAGTGATTTCTGGGGAAAAACCAAAAACAATAAGCACTTTCACAGACAAATTATTCTGTGCAGCTGTTATTTTGCATAGATAAATGATTGCATAAGCATGAAGGAATATATCATTTTGGAGAGGGAGAGAAAACAGTTGGATAAACAAATAAAGAAATAATTTAAAATATTCTTTTCTACATGAAATATTGAAAGAAAAAAATCACTGTGGTTGCTATTTTTTATTAAAGAAACATGCTCATTTTTAAATTAATTCTAAAGAGTTTAATATGTGATTCTTGCCTCTTAGGCTTCAGGCAAAATTGAGGGTAAATAAGATTTCCTTAGACAAATATATGGAGAAAATAAGCTACTTCAGAACCAATGATATGTAAAACTTACAAACTAAATAACTAATTGACTATTGAAATAAATGAATCTGCAGAACAGTTCTAGTGAAATTCTACTAAACATATGTTTAATAATATATGCTCAGTAAAATATTATAAAATATTCAATAATATTTTTGGTAGAATATTTAGTAATAATGTAGAATATTCAGCAAAATATGTAATAATACATTGTTAATAGAATTCAACTTGTTATCACCCATATACTTATTTGTACATTGAGGAAGTGGTAAAAAGAGCAAACACTGACAGGAAGTCAGACATTTTAATTTTAATTTTTCTATATATGGGTATTCTTTATCATATGTATGCATTTATATAATTTTCCTTATCATTTATATTCGGTATTTATTTTGTCTAGTATTTCATTTTCCTTGTGTCTAATTGCTGCCACCATGATATGAAGTAGATATTGTTGTCACTTCTATTCTACTAAGAGATTGTGTTAAAATTGTACCAAGAGATCTATAAATAGCTCAAAGAATCACTTCATTCATAACACTGTAAGGTACCTACTATTCTAGATTGTGATTACATATGACTACATCACTCTCCTCCAGTGTACTGTAAACCTGTAAACTCCTTGAGGGCAGGATCTAAGTCTTGACCTAATTCAACTGTACCTTATTCCTGTAAACTCAAAGAGGTGTGGATAGCAGGAAAGAAGGTGGCCAGGAAAGATTAATTATAGATCATGAGTAAAATAGATCAGATGTGTGTAAAGCTGAACTCTCTTTGTCTGCTATGAGTTACTTACTTTGAAAACCTCTCCTGGTCTGTGGCACTTCCTCTCTCTGTCATTCTTCCATGAATTCACAGTATCAAGGAATCTGTATTTCTTGCTTATTCAAAACTTCTAGCAGTCAACTGAATTGCTGCAAGGCTTTTCTAAGTTCCTTCTCTTCTGTCTTCAGTTCCTGACAGTTGTTTATCCACTTGTCTGATAATGCAATTCCTCTTGCTAGAAGAGCCTAATGGTTTTGCGTTTGTATCAGAGGAAAAGCCAAAAACATACCACGTCATTCACATTCCTGTTTCCTATCTTTTTTCTAATCTCTTCTTCTGCTCTTCATCTTACTCATTATGCACTAACTTAATCTCTTCACTATTCATGGAATTTGATCCAACAGTGGAAACTTCGCCCTTGGTGTTCTCTCTGCCTTAAATTTTCTTCCCCTAGAAAACAATATGGCTTCTTCTCATTTGTATTTAGACTCTGCTAAATACAAAAATAAGCTGAATGAAGGGTTGCCTGACCCTCTGAAATAGGAACTCACTCTATCACTAGTTCACCATATCCACTATAACCTGCTTTATTTTTCTTCTTAGCACTTAATATTTATCATGTTTTGTGACACTCTGCATGCTTTTCTTATATATTTATTTCTGTATAATATAGTTGATAGATAGATAAATACATGATGGATAGATATAGATGATGGATACATATAGATGATGGATACATTAGATTAGAAAGAATGATAGGTAAATGATAGATAGATAGATAGATAGATAGATAGATAGATAGATAGATAGATAGATAGCTGATCTCTTCTCTGGAACATAAGCTCCATGACAGCAAAGCTTCCATTTTGTTAACTTCTCTATCCTCAACATCTAGAATAGTACCTAATGCCTATTCTAGTAGTTGAATAGTGTCAGTTATTGAACACACAAAAAAATGTTTGAATACACAAATGAATAAGAAAGGAGGACTTATTTCCTGTGTTCAGAATCATTCATAAATTTCAGTGAAGCCTTGCTTGGGTGACTTCCTCCTTTATAGTATACAAGCTTTCCCAAAAACACTCTTTTGTCTATAATCTCAAAGCCTTTAAAGATCTTCTGTTGCAAAAGCTAGAAAAAAAGATACTTTATGTAATTGATATGGATCAGGAATATGTGTTGCCTGTGAAAAATTGTCATCATCAACAGTATCACAACAGTCACTGCCAACAATGACAGCTAATATTCACATAGTGCTACGTGTTGAGCCTTGTTTTAACTGCTTTGCATATATTGACTCATTTCACCTTCTCAAAAATTTGCTAATTAACGGCTATTATCAGCTCTATTTTACACATGAGGAAAGGAGAAACAATATAGAAATCATTTCTTTTCTCTTCTCTTTTTTTTTTGGACAGTCAAAAAGCAGCACTGAGGGGCATATTTCTTAAGGTCACACAACTATTAATTAGAGGAGAAGAGTTTGGGACACAGGCAGTATACAACAGATAATCTGTGTACTTAGAAATATGTTACAGTGCCAAATGGGAAAAAATATTTGCCAACTGTATATCTGACAAAGGCCTAACATCTAGGATCTATAAGGAACTCAAACACACCAAAAAGAAAAAAACGAACAGTCCCATTAAACAGTGGGCAAAATAAAGATATGATCTTTTGTTCTCATGAATAGACATGAATAGATACTTCTCAAAACAAGATATTCAGGCAGCCAACAGACACATTAAAAATGCTCAGTCTCACTCATCATCAGAGAAATGCAAATCAAAACCACATTGAGATACCACCTAACCCCAGTAAGAATGGCCATCATTAATAAAACAAACAACAACAGATGTTGGCAAGGATGCAAAGAAAAAGGAATGCTTCTACACTGCTGGTGGGAATGCAAATTAGTGCAATCTCGTTGGAAGACAGTGTGGCGATTTCTGAAAGAACTAGAAATTGACCTTCCATATGACCTAGCAATTCCCCTATTGGGAATATACCCGGAGGAACTCAAATCACTCTACAAAAAAGATATCTGCACACATGTTTGTTGCAGTTCTATTCACAATAGCAAAAACATGGAACCAACCATGCTGCCCATCAAAGTTGGACTGGATTAAAAAAATGTGGTACATATATACAATAGAATATTTTGCAGCCATAAAGAAGGGCAAACATATAGACTTTATAGAAACTTGGATGGATTTAGAGTCGATCATACTCAGTGATCTATCACAGATACAAAAAACAGAGTACCATATGCTCTCACTTATAAGTGGACCTTGAACAATTATCATAATACTATAAGAAAGGGATTGGCAGTACCAGGAACCTGCCAGGGAGGCGGGGTGGTATTAGCAGTTGAAGAAAACTGCCAGAAGAGATAGGGAAACACCTCAACAACAAGGGTACCTGCATAAGGAACATTTGTATACATCACACTGAATTGTATCCCACATCTTTAAAATAAAATTAAACAAATAAATATGTTACAATGCCTTAGGGCAGAGACTCTTGAAGTTTAGTCCATTGAAAGTGTGTAATCTTTGTTCTCAGTTGTAAGGGAATCACTTGACAGATAAGTGTGCACTAGCAACTGAGCAAATCATGGGACATCTAGCTGGTGGCTAGATTTTTTTATAATTGTGATAAAAATAAGACTATCAAAAGTTGTTAGCCAGGCTCGGTGGCTCAGTCTATAATCCCGCGCCTTTCGGGGGCTGAGGTGAGTGGATTGCCTGAGCCCGCGGGTTCAAGACCTGCCTGGGCAGCAGGACCTCATCTCTACAATAAATCAAAAAATCAGCCGGTTGTGGTAGCACATGCCTGTAATTCGGCTACTTGGAAGGCTGAGGTGGAAGGATTGCCAGAGCCCAGCAGGTCGAGGCTGCGGTGGCTGGGAGCAGCCACTGCACTCCAGTCTGGGCGACAGAGTGAGACTCTAACTCAAAAAGAAAAAAAAAGTTGTTACAATTTATCTTTAATTGGAGTCATAATCTTTGATTGAACATCAGTCTTCTTTGGACTTAAAGGCCCAGACTTAGCAATAAGGAAATAAACACTTGATGTACTCAAAATAATTATACTGAGTAAAATTATAGTGAGTAAACTGTTGATACCCAACTATTGATACATATAAAATAATTATGGTGAGTAAAAGAAGTGAACATTACATGATTCAATTCATAAGTTAAATTAATATAAGTTTTAGAAAGACAAATTAATTTATAATGACAGAAAACAGATCAGCAACTCAGTGGTTGCCCTGGTGACAGGAGACTAAAGAATGAGGTGGGATATAAGGAAATAATTACAAAAAGGGGTATGATTAAACTTTTTGGAGTGAGGTATAGGTTCGTTATCTTGGGTGCATTTATATGTTAAATGTATAAAACTGTACACCTTATATATGTATGATGTATATCAACTATGCATCAATAAATCTGTAAAAAAATTAAAACATTTTCAGTGTCCTAATGATTTCCTCCTCCAAGATTCAAATAACAGTGAAAACAAATGAACATGTAACTAGAAGGTGATTTTAATCTTTTATTTAAATCGAACTTTAATAATAGTTCATAGTTTTTTATTTCTAATATTGAGTGATTAAGCAGAATAGGACTTTCATGTCCTGTTTAAAAAATGATTGGGTACTCCAAAAATACTAACATTATATTTTTCCTTAAAAACATTACATAAAATTCATCAAGAATTGATGTTTGGTCGAAATATAATGTGGGCGAATGGCATCTAGATACATTTTTTCCATATGAATATTTAATCGATCCAGTACAATTTATTAAGAATACTACCTTATTTCCAACTGTACCACTGTATTAGAAGTGTCAAAAATTAAGTGATCTGTGTGGGTTTCTTTTCAGACTCAATTCTGGTAAATCTGTCCATTTGTCTCATTTTTCACTAATACCACACTAGTTTATTTGCTGTAATTTTACAGTAAGTTAATATCTGGTAGTATAGATCATTCAATGTTGCTTTCTGCTTTCAAATATAATTTTAGAATCAGTTTATTATTTCTATTAAAAGCTTAATATGTTCTTATTTGGGATTGCATAAAATCTGTAGTTCAACTGGGAAGCAATTGATACCTTTACAGTATTGAGTTTTTCAGGACTTTACTTCAATCCATGAAGATGATACCTGCATCCTTCTATAATTTATTTTACCAGCACTATTTAATTTTCTGTACAGAAGTCTTACATATATTTAGAAAGGTTTATTCAAAGACAAAAGTCAAAGATAAATATTACAGCATTTTAAAAACTGTTAGTATAAAAATAAGATTAATGTATACTGACATCGCTTTTTAGGTCTCTCCTTATATTCTCAATTATTTTATCAATTTTTGTAGTTCTTTTATTCCTCCTCTACAAAATTATGATGCTTACAAATAATGTCAATTTTATTTCTTCTACTGTATTACTAATAACTTTAATTTTTTTTTTTCTTGACTTCTTCCTAGGCTAAGTCTCCTGGTACAATGATGAACAGACATAAGGGTGGGCATCCTTGACTTTTGCCTGATCTCAAAGGAAGCACTTTCAATAACTCACCATTAAAAATATTTTCTACACTGTTTTTAGGTGCTATTAATATTATTTGGGAAGAGTTCTACTATAATCCTACATCTACTTTTGCTTGCTAATTTTAGGTATTTTGTTATACATGGATATTGAATTTTATTAATTATTTTTAGTCTGAATATTTAAACATATGTTCATTCTGTAAATAAAACAAATTATTTCTGAGTTTTAATTATTGCACCAAGCTTTAATTTCCAAAATCAACTTTGTTTGGACTTGACATATTAATCATTTTGGTGAGTATGTCACAAAATTAGAATGCGATTTTCTAGTATTTTACTTCATATTTTAGAGTCACAAGGTATGAGAAAGATTGGTGTTTTTCTTTCTTGTAATATCCTTGTTGATTTTTGCTACCAAACTTTTTTTTTACCCCATACTATTAGTTAACAAATTATATTTTTAAATTTTTCTCTAAATTTATATTTTAAAAGGTGCTATTTCTTCCTTAAGTGTGTATTATGATTTATTTTATTTAAGAGACACGGTCTTGCTCTTTCATCCAGACTGAAGGACAGTGGTCCAATCATCGACCTTCATACAGCAGCCTCAAACTCTTGGGATCAAGCCATCCTTCCCCTCAGCTTCCGGAATGGCTGGACGACAGGCACATGCCACTGTGCCTGGCTAATTAAAAAAATAAAAAAATTTTTTTTGTAGTGACAGGATCTCACTGTGTTGCCCATGCTGGTTATAAACTACTGGGCTCAATTAATCCTCCTATCCTGTCCCCCCAAGGCACCAGGGTTAGAGGTGTGAGAGATGTCACCTAGCCGCCTTTAAATATTTGAAATAATTCAAGACACCCAGGCAAAAGTTTTATTTAATAGATTTTCTACAACTTTTTTAACTTGTAAAATGCATATAAGATAATTTGGATTTTTCACATGTCAATTTTGTTAGCTGTTTTTTTCTAGGAATTGTTCACATTATGTAAATTTTCAAACTATGTTATAAAGTTAAGGTCTTGCCAAGTTTGCTAGTTAAAAATATTATTTCTGTGCCTGAGACTGAGGGTTTCAGACCCGCCTGGGCAATGAGACATCATCTCTACCATAAATAAAAAAATCAGCTGGGCGTGGTAGAGCGTGCCTGTAATTCCGGCTACTTGGAAGGCTGAGGCGGAAGCATTGCCAGAGCCCAGCAGGTTGAGGCTGCGGTGGCCGGGAGTAGCCACTGCACTCCAGTCTGGGTGGCAGAGTGAGACTCCAACTCAAAAAAAAAAAAAATTATTTCTGAGTCTTGTGTAAGTTATCAGAATTGACTAGTTTATAAGTTACTTGTAGTTCTTTTTTTTTTCTTTGAGTTGGAGTCTTACTCTGTCGCCCAGGCTGGAGTGCAGTGGCACGCTCATGGCCACCACAGTCTTGATCTGCTGGGCTTATGCGATCCTTCCACCTCAGTCTTCCAAGAAGCTGGAACTACAGATGCATGCCACCACACCCAGCTAATTTTTGTGATTTATTGTAGAGGCGAGGTCCTGCCAACCTGCCCAGACTGGTCTCAAACCCCCCAGGCTTAGGCAATCCTCTCACCTCGGCCTCCCAAAGTGCTGGGATTACAGATTGCACCCCTGTGCTTGGCCTACTTGTAGTTCTTAACCATTATTGGACCTCAGAAATCAATGCCCTAAAATATGGTGTTTTGAGTTGCCACACTGAAGAAGCCTCTGAAGTTCTTTCTGACCCTCTCCCCACACTCCTGTCTCTCAATCCTCTGTCTCTCCCAAGCACAGGATGAAATTGTCCTCTGCAATTACCTTATCTGCCTAAAATCTGGACCCACCAAAGAAGAAAAACAATACCTTTGGTCCCTTCTGTTTTGTTGTTATTGTTGTTGTCATTTGCCTGCTTGTTTGACTGAACGTATATCACAGGAAGAAAGACTGAAGTCTGTCAAAACACCTAAACAGACTTTTGTCCCAGGCACTTGTATGTTCTTTAAGTCCATTTACCTCGCCTAAAGTAATATATTACTCCCTAAAATTATCAACACTTACCCATTGCCCTTTCCCCTAAGAAAAAGGATATAGAACCATCCGTACCCCATTGCATGGTGGGGTAATCAATCACTCTGTGGTTTTTCCCCATTCATATCAATAAATGTGTATGCCTTTTCTCTTAGTAGTTTGCCTTTTGTCAGTTGATTTTTCAATGAACCTTTCTTTCAAAGGGTAAAGAAAACGTTCCCCTTTACCCCCTACAGTTTTGATGCTGGGAAAAGGATCCCAAAGCCTCTCTGCTCCTCTGAAAGGTGTAGTCAAGGTAACTCAGGAGCTGGCAGATGGTAAGAAATTCTTACTAGCCAGCCCTGGCCTTTCTCTCTCTGTGGAATCCAGTTGAGCAATTAGTAAAAATGACCATTTGTCTGCTTTTTCTCCAAAATCTTGATTAATGAGACAAAGAATTTGTGTGATGAGTCTTTGGTATAGTGACTCTGTTGTGCTTTTTGGCATGAATATTCCTATATTCCTATTGTCTGATCCATATTCTCCCAGAAATTGTTTGTTTATTTGTTTGTTTTTTGTCTTTCTGTATTCTCCTTTCATAAAGAGAAATTCCATAGGGTAGAACATGAACCTAAAATCCTATAACCCTGTTGTTCAAGATGGTTCTCAGACTGGTCAATTTTGTTTCAGATCAGATCAGCATATAGTAAGACAAACTTTGCTGTGGATCTTGGAAATAACAGCTGAATGAGGTTATCCTCTTATCCTGTGTGTCCTTGAGAGCTTGACTTGTGCCCAAGTGGGAGCACTCTTTCTTGGTTTCTGATATCTGGGAGGCATAATTTTTTTGGTCATTTCATGTGACCAGTATAAGAATGGATGGGAACCCAAGGCTCATAAGATTTTAAGCAGCACATTTTTTTGTTATCAGTGTATCAAGTGTATCTGAAGAGTTTGTCTTAATAAGTCTCATCCATGAGGGACTTTTGTCATCTCAACCCTTGTTGCCCGGTTATTTTTGGGAAAGTCTAATCTGAGGACGGCCTACCCAGTACCATGGATTAACAGCTCTGTGATTGACAACCTCTCCAGATTTGTGGGCTGTTAGAGGGTGCATTGTACACACAAACATCATCCTTAACCATCTGTAGCAAAAAGAGTCTTTGGCTGTGTTAGCTTTTCCTTGGTAGTGAATTTTTATGGTGGGGGGCGGGGTTGCTGCTTCTATGTCCTCTTCAGGAAACACTTCTAAAACATTAGTCTAAATCTGGAAAATTACCTCTTGGGCTTTCCAAGAGGCTTTTTGGATTGAGTCACCATTGGAATAAGTACACCATTAGAAATTATTTGTGTGACTCTTGACTTTTTGGGATACCATTTGTTATTTCATTTCCAAGAACAACTTTTGATTTCTTGCCTTCTTCCATCTGTGGTGTATAGAGAGGTCTAGAGCCTTTGTGTGTACATGGTTAGCTGAGACCCTAGAAAATATGACCAGGCAGAAATGTTGGTTGTACCCCATTTGCAACTAGCAAAACTTTCCTTTTCTGTGTGCTATCCTTGCAATGGTTCTGGATCTTATGAAAACAGACTTATACCTCTTTGGAGATGCCTAGTGCATCTTTGGTTAAGTCATGATCTTTGTTAAGGCTCACTGGTTTTGGTGAGTCATTTGGAAAGGTACACTGAATTTAAAGGAAAGAGAACAGTGTGTAAAAGGCAAGAATACCAGTCATTTGTCCTGGCTGAAATTTGGTCTGTTAAGAAATTAGAAAAGATGTTTTTCTGAGTTCTGTGACTGGTGGTCAGGTTAATTAAAAGCTGAGAGTCAGCCTAGAGTTTTTTATAAAGACCTTTCTTTTTTTTTCTCTTTTGGATTCTGTTTTGGGAAATATTTTTTTCAGTTAACTGAAAGTTTTTAAAAATTATGTGCTTGCTCCTTCTGCTTGCTTTCTTTCTTGTTGGTATAATTTTTGCTAAAGGGAAAAATGTATAATTCTATTAGTCTTTTTAGAAAACTTATAATCTTCTCAAATTGACTCCTCTAAGGCTCATACTCTCATTCACTTCCATTCCTTCTTCTCTTTGTCATCTTTGATACCACATGAAGAAATATAGAGGAGGCTTCTAGTAATCTTGGAAGTCCCTTGAGGAACACAGAAAAAAGAACCACACACCTCTTTTGGGGGAACTTTTGTCTTCCTCTTGGAGTTTTAAGAGTCATGGGCAGGTTTCTCTCAGTTCTAACACTCTGCTCTCATTTTTTTTTTTTTTGAGTTAGAGTCTCACTTTGTCACCCAGACTGGAGTGCAGTGG
>NW_007255373.1:107076-153331 GCF_000164805.1 Carlito syrichta | reverse complement strand
GCCACCGCAGCCTCGCCCTACTGGGCTCCAGTGATCCTTCCGCCTCAGCCTTCCAAGTAGCCAAAACTACAGGTGCGCGCTACCACACCTGGCTAATTTTTTATTTATTGTAGAGATGAGGTCTCATCAAGTTGCCCAGGCAGGACTTGAACCCACGGGTTCAGGCAATCCACTAGCCCCAGTCTCCCAAAGTGCTGGGATTACAGACTGAGCTTCCGAGCCCGGCCTCTCTGCTCTCTTTTTTATTGAGTTACTTGATATCTCTGGCTTTTAAGAATACCAGGGATTAGTTTGTACTATGAGATAACACAATATTTGGATTTTCAATAGCTGGCAAGTCACAGGAATTGGCTTCAGTTTTGAAGGTGACTGAAAAAGGTTACAATGAATGGTTATTACCAGAGGGTTAATTGTCTCTTTGCACAATTATATGGGGAAGGTGTGGTTTAACACATGGAGACTGTGAGGAAACTTGCCACCATTGAGATTCCCAGAAGGGATTGACTCATCACAGGGTAAGTTGATTGGCACTGGATTGCCCCTCAACCTCAAGGGAATGTTGTTGCAGCAAGATGCACTGTGGAAACATTGCATGGTCCAGGCCCATAGTATTTCCCCCTACTGGAGGTCCAAGATTCAGTGTAAAGTGGAATTCTTGATTTTGTAATATACAGATGCTCTTCATTCTAGCTGCCCCTGCTTTTCACATATTTAAACATTAGGCCCTGAAAATTGTAACAATTTTTTGGCCTATTCCATTAATGGACTCCACTCTGAGCTAAATGGACCAGGCAGAAAATGAATATTAAATTAGAAAACACCCCTGTAAATAAGATTGGTCTCCTTATAAAGTCCTTGGTAAATTCTTACAATTTTGTGTTACTTTGGCATCCATTTGTAATCTTTCTGTAACACACTCAAATTCCTTTAAAAAAGCTTGAATTTTCCGTATGCTTTGAGATGTAAATTTGCTATATTATTTTCTCTAAAACTTGGTAAGAGCATCTGCCAGATGGGACAGATAAACTTTAAATTGTTCCATTTACAGAGTCATCATCTAAACCAACACTCCTTTTAAACTAGTGGGCTTTCTCTGTCTCAAGGCTAAAATTTTAAAATCAAAGTTATAAGATCTTTGTGTCTTTATTTTTATGTGTACATGTGGTCATGTCTGTATGTGTACATTGTCTACATAACACTAAATTGACTTAAATGACTGAACATTCATATATTAAGTAAATAAACCCAAAAGTTTTTCAAGTTCGTGTGAGTTTAGTAATTGTTGGTAAATAAGGCTAACTTTAAATTTGTTGAAAAAATAACATAGAAATATCTTCAGAATTTTAGACATTTTTGCCTGAGTCTACTGTTCAGAAAAAGATCTATGCTATCTTTGCTAGTTGTTTTAAGGTTCTAAAACTATTCTTCTCTGATAACTTTATATTTGTTGAATTTGTCTATAAGCTTATGTTTTTGGCTTTGAGCCTTTGGAGTCTTGGGTCTAGACAAGTGGCCGTGGTTATGATACAGAGATCTGCTAATGTTTGTCCATATTGCCACATACCTTAGAGAAGGGCCTGGCAAGATTTCAAGTGCTCCTGTATATTCCTGAACACATTCTTGAAAGCTAACGAAAGGTGAACTTTCCTCTTGTCTCCTATGCACTCCCAGTAAGAAACTTCAAAGCATCCCTAATTTGCCTGCATACTATGCCCAATAAACAGAGAGATATATTCCTTAGAGTCCCCTCATCTCCTATGCACTCCCAGTAAGTAGCTTCAGGGGGTCCTTGACTTCCCTGCAGACTATGCCCAATCAACTGAAAGATGTAAATTTCCATTTACTCCCTTTTCTTAGTAGTCATAGCTTTGGATAACAGAGTAGCAAGGTAATCATAAGTCTTGTGATTTGTATAACTTTTGTATCAATGTAATTGTAAGTCTTGTGATTCTTATAACTTTTACATGATGCATGATGGCTTAGGCCTTGTAAACTCCCCTTACTCTATGGCAAACTTGATTAACATTTTTGCTGGGCCTTACTGATAAAAGCTATGAGATACCTCTGGTACTTGACACCAGGAAGTCTGGACTGTAAAATGTCACTATCAATAAAATGCAGCTGTAACGTAATTTCTATGCAATGCTCTGCAGGTCGTGTGGCTAATGCATAAGTATTAACAACTCTGGACTTATAAAAATGGACTGTAAAGTCTGAAGGGTGAGCAGAACTTAGAAAGGCCTCGAGTCCATCTCTGCTCCCTAGATTCAAATTCAGAAATAAACTTCTTTCTACCAGTCTTTCTGCCTCTCGATTTATTGACATCGAGGGTTAGAAGCTGAGAGTGTACTCAGACCATAACAGTTAGGCATAAGGACATATGTGTGTCTGCGGTTCCTGAGCCCTGTCCTCTTTGGCCCAGCTGTGCCTCCTGGCCATGCTGGGAGAAGTCAGACCCTTTTCTAGGCATTGTCTTCTTAGCTCCTTTGTTGTAGACTTTGCATCTGGTATGTAACAATTAATATCACTTACTTCTTAGGATTTTTATTGAAGATTAGGGTTACTAGGAGTGAACATTGTAATGGATATATGTGATTAAAACTGCCAGATATGAGAAACAATTCTGTATGCAAACTATATGAGGAAAATAGGATAGGTTTAAGGTTTAAAAAAAGACTAAGAAAGACGTGAGATTGAGTTTTATGAAGGGAAAAGTAATTTTGTCTGGATTAGAGGTTATTTAAAAGTTGCTTTAAATTAAAAGAATAATAGATAAAACTAAATGAGTATACAACATGGAAAAAAGAAAGAATTGAAAAAATTTAAGAGGTTATAAAAGGTCTATGGAAATCTTATCTTGTGTGGTCAAATCTGATTAAGATTGGATGAATCTGTCTATAAATTTTTACTAAATTAGATTTGGTATGAATAACACACTAATACCAGGGTAGAACTTGGCTTTCTCCCATAAACAAGATTTTTATGTAATATTAATGAGATAATAAAAACCTTAGGCTCAACTTTTGAAAAAACTGAAAAAAAAAAAGAGAGAAGAATTTGCCTCATGCTGTCTTTATTACTTTTTTGATTATTTGGAAAACTAAGTCTCTTCTTAATGAAATAGTAATAATTTTTGCCTTTTGAAATCTTTGAATTATCACTTTGGCTAAATAAATGACTATTATTTTATCTGTGATCTTATTCTTATCAAATGTTTTAAATCCTTGATATTTGACAAACATTTCAAAATCAAATTCTAAAACTAAGTTTTTGTTTTACCTCAGATTAACTCAGACATTCTAAATAGGTCCCCTGGAAACCTAAGACAGACATATTATGGTTATGAGGTATGTTAAAATCATACAGGAATCATTGTTAAATAAGTTCTGAAGTCTGTTTTCTCAGTGTCTGAATTCCCAGGGGTCTAATGTGAGATCCATATTCTTTTTTTGGTTTTTCTTCATTTGTGTAGATTTCCCCACACACACACTTTTGCCCCCTCTTCTTTAATTCTGTTTTTCAGGGATGGAGGGTTTGCTTTTACTTCTGTTTGCTCAGTCTCCTATTCTTCCTTATGTGGATCCTCTGGCTTTGTTCAATTCTGAAGCTGGATTGTGGGTTGGGGACCATACTTTTTGCAGGTCTGAGATTTAAATGAGGGGGGAGATATGATTCAGAATCTATCTGCAGATCCCAGTATTCACCGACAGGTGTATGGGCACCCTAGAACCCACTTCCCACTGCCTTACGATCTGTCCATGCAGTGGGGGTATAGGTTTGCTCCCTGAAAGCAAAATGAGGTAAGAAAAAGGAAAAGAATGGAAAAAGGAAGGGGGAAGCAAGAGTAAAGTGGAGAGAAAGAAGAGTAAGAGGGAAAACGGACAGATGTACCAATAACAAATGAAAAGAGACACAAAGACAGAAAAGGGTACAAAAAAACTAAAATATACAGACAATCATACAAACACACAAACCAACAAAAACCTCCATATTGATGTACTTTTCCCATACACAAACAAAAAGTCTAAAGAAAATCAGTAAAATAACAGAAACAAAGCAAGTATGCAAATGTTATCAGACCAGAAAGAGAGAGAAAAAACTAAAACAAAAAATAAACAAGAATGAGCCAAACAAACAGACAAAAATAAGAAATAAAAAAACAAGGAACCAACCAGACTCGGTGGCTCAGCCTATAATTCCGTGTCTTGGGAGGCTGAGGTGAGTGGATTGCCTGAGCCCGTGGGTTCGAGACCCACCTGGGCAACTTGTCGAGACCTCCATCTCTACAATAAATCAAAAAATTAGCCGGGCGTGGTAGCGCGCGCCTGTAGTTCCAGCTACTTGGAAGGCTGAGGCGGAAGGATCGCCGGAGCCCAGCAGGTCGAGGCTGCGGTGGCCGGGAGCGGCCACTGCACTCCAGTCTGGGTGACACAGTGAGACTCCAACTCAAAAAAAAACCCCCCAAAACAAGGAACCAAACTTGCTCTGAGGTTGTTCCTGTAAGTCTAACGTCCTTTCAGCTCTGATCTCTAGCCCTTCCACTCTGCTCTCAGTGCAGGCTGATAGGGTTGCTCACAGCTTGGGTCAGATGCCCCAGGTCTACTGTGGAAGGAGGGTGGATGAGACCTAGACTCACCTGACTTGCTGCCTGTCAAGTCTGCCACTCAGATCTGACCCATGTCCAATCTAGCATGGGGGAGGGGCTTTTGTCTCTCCCACTTTGATGAGATCACCTTAGGTCTGAAGTTGGAGGCTGGGCAGAGCTGGGCCTGGTCCTGGCACAGAAAAAATGGCTGCAGTTGGCGTTTCCTCACTGGGGATGGGGAACCTCTCCAGCTCTCCCTGATCTTCTCTCTCCACTTCCACTGATCAGATCCGGTGCTCCAGCTGATTTGCTATAACAGGTGATGGTGTGGGCCAGGCGCCAGGTGATGAGAATCAGCTGGACTCCACAGCCTCTTCTCAGGAGAGTCTCATAAACAATAGACAATCTTGTGCACCCACAGCTCCAATCTCAGGGTGGTGGGGGCTTGCAGTCACCTTCAGAGGGGGCCCTGGGTATGTGAACCTGAGTTTCCCCTCAGACGAACTTTCACTTACCCACCAGCACATACCTACTAATGCAGGGAATCTTTATGGACACTTGCTTTTGCAGAC
The DNA here is from genome assembly GCF_000164805.1 of Carlito syrichta. Classification (NCBI taxonomy): domain Eukaryota; kingdom Metazoa; phylum Chordata; class Mammalia; order Primates; family Tarsiidae; genus Carlito; species Carlito syrichta. Next base: position 148,174 of record NW_007255373.1, on the reverse strand, counting down.
AATCTCACAGTCAGACCTGTCCAGTTGCCATCTTGTCAGCATCCATTGTTAAATAAGAAATGATGTACAACATTCTTTTGAGTTACACAAATGTGCTATTACTATGTGTTCCAAAATGTATAGATTTCTTTAAAAAAAATGAATGTCTTTGTGTATGTTATTAGTCAAAATTATAATTTTTATGTTAAACTTGTGTGTGCCACAAATATAATCAAATTTCCATGTCAATTGCATCTTTGAACATGAGTATTCTAAGTATTTCCGCATCCACAGACAATTATTATTTTATTTTGCTTCTTCTAAAAAAGTGGCTTATTGTCAGATGCAGTCCAAAATTTGCATCTTCTTCAAGGAAATTCATTGAAAACATCATGAAAAAACTTTTAAATACAGGTTTCTAATAACTTTAAAGATCATTCTAATGGACTAGTTAAAAATGTCCCGAATTCTCAACCAACTCCTCTTGGACAAAGCCTCCAACAACCACCACTCAGGAGAGGAGAACTTATTCAGTAAATGGTGCTGGGAAAACTGACTGATCACATGCAGAAGATTAAAACAGGACCTCTACCTATCACCATACACAAAAATTAATTCTAAATGGATCAAAGACTAAACATAAAACCTCAAACTATAAGAATCTTAGAAAATGCAGGAGACACCCTTATGGGAATTGGAACTGACAACCAATTCCTGATCAGAACCCTAAGTGCCCATACCATAAGAAATAAGGTAGACAAGTGGGACCTTGTCAAACTGATCAGCTTCTGCAAAGCAAAATAAACCATCAAGAGAGCAAGGAGACAACCCACAGTATGGGAAAAAATACTTGTAAACTGTATATCTGACAAAAGCCTAACATCTAGGATCTACAAGGAACTCAAATGCGCCAAAAGAAAAAAAACAAACAGCCCCATTAAAAAGTGGGCAAAAGACGTGAATAGACACGTCTCAAGAAGGTACATGGGCAGCCAACAGACACATGAAAAAGTGCTCAGCCTCACTAATTATCAGAGAAATGCAAATCCAAACTACATTGAGATACCAGTTAGAATGGCCACTATTAATAAAACAAACAACAGCTGATGTGGTGAGGATGCAAAGAAAAAGGAACGCTTCTACGCTGCTGGTAGAAATGCAAACTAGTGCAACCTCTTTGGAAGATAGTGTGGTGATTTCTGAAAGAACTAGAAATTGACCTTCCATATGACTCAGTAATGACCCTATGGGGAATATACCCGGAGGAACTCAAATCACTCTACAAAAAAGACATCTGCACACGTATGTTTGTTGCAGCCCTATTCACGATAGCAAAACCATGGAACCAACCATGCTGCCCATCAAAGTTGGACTGGGTAAAAAAAAAAAAAAAAAATGTGGTACATATACACAATGGAATATCATGCAGCCATCAAGAAGGACAAACATATGGACTTCACAGCAACTTGGATGGACTTAGAGTTGATCATACTCGGTGATCTATCACAGAAACAAAGAACATAGTACCATATGTTCTCACTCATAAGCGGACCTTGAATAATTATAATAGTATAAGAAAGGCATTGGCAGTAGTGGGAAACTGTCAGGGGAGGGGAAGTGAGATTGGCAGTTGAGGAAGACTGCTAGGGGAGGGAAGGGCACATGTCATTAACAAGGGTACCTGCATAGTCAAGGTTTGTATACCTAACCCTGAATTGTAACCCACATCTTTAAAATAAAAAAGTCCAGAATTCTAATTTAAAAAGCTGATGAATGGGCTCATAAAGATTGTTAACCCAGCGTCAAATAGAACATAAATAATTTCATGAGACTGAACTGATAAATGACTACAATGATTTAAGATTTTTTATTTGAAATATTGCAGATTATTTTTTATGTTTTGTTTTCCAGAGTCAATAAAGCATTTTTGAGCTCTTTGTAGCTCAGAGAAATTGACTAAAATATACTTTTGTAAACAAAAATGAAACATTTACCTTTCTACCTGATTTCCCAGAATTTGGAAACTGTTCATGAATATTCTTGTTATTTGCATAAGCTCAACAAGCATGGTTTCTTTTGTCACAGAACATGTTGGAGACACTTGTTGTTTCTTGTTTGTTTGTTTTGTTTTGTTTTGTTTTCCGGAGATTTAACTGAAATATCATATTATCAAATTTGACCAGGTTGCTTTAAGGGATTGAGGTTGATTTTGTAAAGTATTGACTTAGAAAAAGACTAGCCTGGTACCTTGCCTACTCATTTCCTTAAAGAGTTCCTGACCTTGTAATAAGGCCCAGGAACATCAAGATATTTGGGGGAATTTAAGAAGAGAGGAATTCATCCAATTTGTTTGGTAGCATAACAACTTGGCGAGACCTCATCTCTATAATAAATCAAAAATTAGCCGGGCGTGGTAGTGTGCGCCTATAGTTCCAGCTACTTGGAAGGCCAAGGTGAAAGGATCGCCGGAGCCCAGCGGGTTGAGGCTGTGGTGGCCAGGAGCGGCCACTGCACTCCAGTCTGGGCAACAGAGGGAGACTCCAACTCAAAAAAAAAAAAAAAAAAAAAAAGTCTAAGGGTGAATTCTTGGAGTAAATTCCTAGCCTTGAGAGACATGTAAAAGTCTAACCGGTATTTCTTATGAAAAAGTTCCAGCAAAGCCACTTTTTAAAATGCCTGTATGACCAATCACTCTTATTATACTTTATGCAATTAATCAGACCAAGTATAATAAGACTACTTGTTTTGCAAATAAATTTGTTTATCTTTGGTAGAAATGGGGAGCTAGAGAGAAAAATCATACTCCAGAAGAAAACTATGGTACAACTGCAGTTAGATTATATAACTGACCATTATTCTTGAATTTGTATCACTTACCTATAATTTGCACTAAATCCTGAATTCTTTCCTGACTATAAGCCTCCAAACTTACCATTTCTATTTTTTTCTCCATTTTTCTGATTTAAGATTATTGAAATTAGAGCTACATTTTTCCTAAGGCCCTGCACAAACTTATGACACACAAACTACACACCAGAACAATTTATCAAATTGCCAGGCATCTTCTCAGTTGACTGACCATCAGACTGCAAAAGGATCAGCTTGCAGACTGCTTCAGATGTTGACCTTTGTTTTTCTTCTGTTTCCATAGAGATGACTCTTATTTATAATCCTATTTGCCTACATGATATCTAGACACCAAGCTTTGGGAACTCATTTGCAATTCGATCTTCTAAAATGAGACACGGCTGTTTAGTTGGACTGGCTTCTTTGCCTAAATGAGATACTGGTTCAATGAGATACCTTGCCATTAAGCTACTAGCTCATGTTGTTGTTGTTTTTTTCTCCATAACTACCAACTCGATTTCTTGTTTTCTTTAAGTCAGAGTCTCACTGTGCTACCCAGACTGGAGTGCAGTGACAGGCTCATGGCCACTGCAGCCTTACCTGCTGAGTTTAGGTGATCCTTCCGCCTCAGCCTTCCAAGTAGCAGGTACTACAGGCACATGTTATCACGACTAGCTAATTTTCGATTTATTGTAGAGAGATGTCTTGCCAAGTTGCCAGGCTGGTCTCGAACCTGCGGGCTCAGGCAAGTCACTCACCTCAGCCTCCCAAAGTGCTGTGATTACAAGTTGAGCCACCAAGTCTGGCCCCAAATCAGATTTTAATGTGTGAAACTACTAGGGAAGTTTCAGGCAAGAGAATGTTGAGTCTCAAAAACTGACACCCCAAAATATGGAGCTTTGACAATCTGAAACTAGAGAAAGCTCAGGGTCTCTCTGATCTTTTCCACCATCTTCTATCTCTCAATTATCTGTCTCTCTCAAAGCACAGGATGAAATTGTCCTCTGAAGTCTTTTTATCTGCCTAAAGTCTTGACCCTCCAAATAGCACAACAATCCCTTCCCTGAGTTTTTATTAACTGAACTCATATCACAGGAAGAAATACTGAAGTCTGTCTGTATACCTGGGCAGGCTTTGATCACAAACCATTGTCTGCTCTGTGCGTCCAATAGACTTTGTCCCCGTATATTATACATTTTTCAAATTTGCTGAATTCCGCTAAACATTATTTACTACCCCACTAAAATTATCTACACTTCCCCATCTTTTTTTACTCTAAGAAAAAGAGTATATCTATGCCCCACTACACAGTGGGGTAATCACTGTGGGTTTCTGCTATGCACCTTAATAAATTTGTATGCCTTTTCTCCTATTAATTTGTGTTTTGTTGGTTGATTCTCAGTAAACCTCCTGAGAGCAAAAGGGGACGTTTTCCCCAACTCCTACACCAGCCTCTTTAAATTTTACCATACACATTTGTAACTAAGTATTTTGTGAAAAATTCAAAGGTACCTCTACACAGAATTCTGGAGATCTTTCTCTGCACTTTTCACTCCTCTCTGTTACTCTAGGCCATGAATACAGCTACCTCAGCCTTTCTCTTAGTTCACATTCTGTATACACTACTTAGACCCCTATTCTGTTTTGGTTCTCACCCTGAGCTGCAATCCAGAAGATGCTTCAGGCAGAAAGACAGGGCAGCTGTGGGACTTACTTTCCTTGTTTTGCTTCTTTCAGGGATCACAGTCCTATACTGGCTGTTAACTAATGTCTGCAGGCAGATTTTAAATCGTGAACGTTTCCACTTGCTTTTTAAGAGAGGGCAAATCTGATTGTAGTCACAAATTTATGACTAGAAGTAAAAATTTACTCTAAATTCTGATGCCTATTTTTTTATCCACAGTACATTTTCAGGTGTGTGCATCACAGATATCACTGTTCATAAGGATAGAACTTATAATGTTAGGAATTTATATGTACTTTTTTTTTCCATCACCTCTACTTTCCTGAATTACATAGGTATTGATCCTTTTCCATTTTTTGATTACTGATGAGGTAGTGATTTATATTTTAATTTTAACTTTAGGAACTGGGGTAAAGAAAGTAATTACCTTTTACACATTCTGAATATTGTTCACAGTTTCTAGTTAAACATATTCTTAACTTAAATTCTATTAATTAAAAAATTATTACCTTTACATAGCTTACATACAAATAAAGTCTTAAAAAACAGTTTTCTCTCCTACCAGCCAGTTTCTGCTCCTCTATACATGATTTTCCATGCTATGTAACAATAGTTTCAGGTGAGAATTAGGCTTGCTTAACTGACACTTTCTACTGCTTGGTCACTCTACCTCTTTCACTTTCCTGATTAGAACCAATATACTTTCATTATAGTTATATTTAAATAAAAATTCAGTGTTACCATGAATGACTACTTAAATATTTTTACATTTAAATCAAATTGTAGATTATAATTATATATTTTGTAAAAATATTTTTATGTGACAGATAAAATTGTAAGTATTTACTGTAAACAATATTATCTTTGGAGGTATACATATATTGTGGAATGATTAAATATAGTTAGTATATGATTGTATTCTCTTTATTATGCAATGTTTGTTTTCTCTGAAATTGAAATTTTTGCAGAGACAATTGTTTACTTACTCAAACACTGATTGTCCTTTTCTTCCTTAGTAATACAAAGCTCAATGTTTATCCAGGCACACTGCAACCTGAAATAAAAAGTTACATACTGACAAAAGCAAGTGGAATTGTTATTGGCAAAGATATGCTTAAAAAGTTGATATCTGATTGGTGTCCCTTTTTGTCTATCTACCTGAATTGTAGTAATGAAAAATTAAAAGTGAAAATTGATGCTTCAACAACTGCTTTAGAAGTGACATTTGTTATTTTAAGTGATCATTTAGCTATATCCCATACATTTGATATATTTGCAGTACTATTAAGTTCAAGACATTTTTCTCCTTTCTTTGTAATTTCTTATTTAATCTGTTTAATTTAGTAATGTATTGTATAATTTATAAAATATTGGAAGTTTTTCTGCATATCTTAATGTTATCAATGTCTTAATTATGCATATTTCTGTTTAATCCTGATATTCTTATAAACCTTTCCTTGTTAGTTTGTACCTCATAATCATATATACATGAAATCAATTATATACATAAACAGGTATACGTGATTATACAAGAATTTGAAACTTAGTTAACAATATTTTATTTAAAATACAAACATTATTGCAATATCATAAGCTGCCAGTTGAAAAAAGTAAATTTTGATTTCTGAATTCTCTAAATTGTAAAAATTGTGAATAGATGAATAGCATCTGTATTAACTCACTATTTTCATAAATTGTACGGAAAACTTGCTATGTGCTATACTCCCTTAAGACCCTCAAACTCTGGTAATAGAAAATCCACGGTTCTGTGGAATTCATTTTCCAGTCAGATGACCATATCATAATATAGGAAGGATATGTTTGAATTTCCAGGTAGACACAGAAAAAAAATAATTAACTTTGCTAAAGAGATTAAAGAGTTTGATCAAATTACCACTTAAAGTCGGTAACATTTCACCAAATGACTAAGGAAAAGATGAACTTTCTATGTAGTAAAATTATATGTTCAAACAATTAGAAGTTTTATACTAAGGCTATCCTATAGATTTTTTTAAACAATGTTTTGGAATAAATAGGTGTAAGTATCTCATAGCATTATGAGCCTACATCTTTACTTCTAGCAAAAATGGTAAAATTTAGTTACATTGTATAGTTTGAAAGTCAAAACATAGTGTTTGACTGTGTATCACTAAACAAACCTAATTACAAATTCTATGTCCTCTGGCATGGTAATGTGGAAATGGACCAGTAATATCATCAAAAGTATACAAGTAACATCAGAAAAATCATGTCTCAAAAAAATATTCCCCCAGTGTTCAAACTGACTATTTGAATCTGAAGGCTTTTATTAAAAATGTAAATGACTAGGAACATCTCTGCCTTGTGTTTGGAACCACAGGCTGACAACTTCTGAATTCAGACATTAGGATTTCTTCATAGCATTGCATTTGTCAGTCTTGTTCAGTGCAAAACCTTGCTGGACCAATAGGATTATATCTGACAAGTACTTTTATTTATATAAAAGTGTATATAGCCTGTATCTCTCTTTATTAGTTTTGTATATCAACTATTCTTTCTTTTTTTAAGTTATAAATGTTATATTTTATTAAATTAAATATTCCACCAGATTTGTTACAAAAATTATTAATCCCCTTTTCACGTTTCCCTCCCCAGAGGCAATGATTTTTAACTGAAATGACTGATTCTCAATCCAAGCTTGCATTGTTACTTCTTGGGTTTTCATTTTCAAGCATTATCTATTGACTTCCTACCATAGAAGATAGAGAATTTAGTTCTCTTTCATTTTCCCCCACCACACACTTTTACAGTTTCCTCATCCTTTCATTGTAGTTATGCTATAATTTTGTTTGAATTAATAATAAGTATTTACATTTTTGTGACTATGTAAGTGATATTCACAGCTGAACCATATAGTAAACTTCTTTTCCTTTCCTGAACATTTTAAAATTTTTCTTAGAGTTGATGATTTTTAAAATTTTGTTTGCCTAACTCCAGTCGGGATGACCATCATCAATAGCTCAAAAAACAACAGATGCTGGGGAGGTTGTGGGGAAAAGGGAACACTTCTACACTGTTGGCGGGACGGTAAACTAGTACAACCTCTTTGGAAAACAGTGTGGCAATTCCTAAAAGATAAAAAAATTGACTTCCCATACTACCCAGCAATCCCCTTCCTGGGAATATACACAGAGGAACTCAAATCACTCAACTATTCTTTTTTAAAAAGAGAATGTTGTATCAAAATATTTTATTTAAATGAGAGAAAATGTGCAATCAACTTCTCTGGAAAAATATTGGAAATATTAGTCAGGACTTTTACAGTATTTTTGTAAGCTTATTAATATATCAAAATGTTATCAATCTACAGGCATAATTTTTCACAGACATAGAAAAGACAATACAGACATTCATATGGAAGCAAAAAAGAGCCCTTATCACTCCTCAGCAAAATGAACAAGCCTGGAGACATATTTCCATACCTCAAATTTTATTACAAGGCTACAGTAACCAGGACCGCATGGTACTGGTACAGAAATAAACACATAGAACATTGGGACAAGACAGAAAACGTGGAAACAGAACCATAGAACTTCAATTGACTCATCTTTGACAAAGTTGACAAAAGCATTGGGGAAAAGAAACTGTATTTAGCAAATGGTGCTGGGAAAACTGGCTAACCACATGCAGAAGAAAGAAACTGGATCTCATACCTATCACCATATATAAAAATTAACTCAAAATGGATAATGGACTTATATGTGAAACCCCACACTATAAGAATCTTAGGGGGAAAAAAAACTTAGGAAACACTCTCCTTGACATTGGAGTAGGCAATGAATTCATGACCAAGACCTCAAAAGAGATGCAGCAAAAGCTAAACTTGACAGATGTGCCCTTGTTAAGGTAAAATTTTATGCACAGCGAAAGAAAGCATCAAGAGAGTAAAGACACAACAAACAGAGTAGGAAAAAATATTTGCAAGCTATATGTCTAACAAAGGATTAATATCCAAGATCTACATGGAACTCAAATGAATTAACAGGAAAAAAAAATTTTTTTTTAATTCGGCGAAGAATTTGAAGAGACACTTGTCAAAGGGGGATATTTAAGAAGCCAACAAACATATGATAAAATGTTTAGCTTTACTAGTCATCAGAGAAATTCAAATCGAAACTATAGTGAGATACCACCTAGCACCTGTAAGAATGGCTATCACCACAAAGTAAAAAAAAAACAAGTTCTGGAGTCACTGTGGAGAAAAGACAAGGATATTTATCCTAGTTATTGAGAATATTATAGAAGTATCTTCTCTCATATCTGAAATTCCACTGACTGATCCTTTTAAAGTATGCAATTTGACAAAATATAGGGTGACTAAGAGATTCATTTACTAAGGTGTTACTATGTGCACTGGACCAACATTCATATTATTATTAATATAATGCCAATTCTCTTTAGTTCGTTAATAACACCAAAGTTAATAGTTCAATTCATAAGGTTTATTATCTTCTCAAAGACATCAGTTGTCTTTAAATTGTTAAACTCATAAAATATGTTTTAAAAATATACTACAGAACAAATACCAATATAATAAATCCTCTTGTTCTTTCATCTAACTTCAATAATGATAAACTCTTGCCCAGTCTTGTTTTCTTTATACCTGCACTAAACTTTCCAGATTATTGGAAGGAACCAAAGATACAAAACAATTTTAACATTAATATATTGAAATTGAAATTGATTGGTAGTTGTCTTAATTTTCCTTAAACATACAGATTCTTTCTTCCTTGATCTCATAGCGATTTATTTCTTGAATAAATTGAGTCATTTGTTCTGTAGTTTGTTTGTTACCAGAGTATGGATACTGCTTATTGCATTCATGGTGACATTTAACATGTTTTATCCCTCCTATAAATTTTATAAATTATTAATTATAGCTCCAGGCTTAATTTGATACAGGTTTGCTTTTGTTGCATACTTCATAGATGACATTGTATATTTCCATCAGGAGGCATGTAAAGTCTAACTATACCCTATGTGCTGTTAGCAGGCATTGGTGATAATTTTAGATTAATTTAATTAAATTGGTGTTAAAATGATAATATTCTAATTTACCATTTATTTTATATTTAGTAGCCAGACTATTTCTATACATAGAAAATTTCTTTGTATAATGAAATGACTTCACTCATGAACTATTTGACAGCACTAATTTAACATCAGAAAGCCAAGAAAATAACGTTAGGGCCCCTCTCCCTCACATCCACACATTTACCATTTCTAAAACCTAATTGGTATTCTTCAAAGGAAACCAAAGAGAACTTTCTGTGTGTGACATTATGAACTCATAGATTGAAACCTATTTGATGTTTTTCAACTAATTGCTGCTATTATTGTGTCAGCTGGGTACTTCAGCAATCAGATGCTGAGACAGAGTTACAAATTTAAGATATTCACTGAGTTTAAATTTTCTAAGAAATAACACATGGAAGAAGTGGGACTGGGTATAAAATGCTACAGACCACAGTGTTGTTCTGACAATGCCTTGGACAACCCACACAAAGTAGTGAAGCAAAGATGACTGAGAAGTCCTTTATTGAGTAGAATGAACAGGTTCTAGTTTTCCTGCTTTGCTCACCCATTGAGTGTGGACAGAGTAAGAAGAATATGAACTCAGTAGTACAAATGTAAGTTCATATTTAAAAATATGAACTTAAAATACTACAGTAAATTATAAGTATTTTCAAAGATTCATCTATTTTTTGTTTGGAGGGTCACAGTGGTGAATTAAGTAGAGCTATCATGGGAATATCACCACTTCATTCCTAAAATCTTCAAGGTTGAAAACAGCCATTATTATCTTCTTTATATGTCATGTTGTTTTTGATTTTCTATATTTACTTGGTTGGTGGCTATTTTCAGAGCCTTATTGGTCATTCCAAATAAATTTGCATCCTACAGGTCAAGAATTTAGCATCTGAGTTACTCTACTTTCCAAGAATATCAACCTCGAATAACCATGCATTAACTGAGCAAACAGCCACTAGTCTAGTCCATAAACCCATTGGATACACTGAAGCCAGTCATAGACAAGAATTCCTTGACCCCGTAAGTTTCTTCTCTATTAGGGAGTCATGATGACACTTCAGTCTCATGTCAAATCAGATCTCATGTTCTGTTGTCCTAAAAAATATGTGGATATTTCCATTTCTTCTTTGTATAGCAAACTGAATACAAAGCTGTTATGTATCTTTGAGGAAGAACTAAGGAAATCATTACAATATGTTCTTGCTAGCTGGGCTCGGTGGCTCAGCCTGTAATCCCACGCTTTGGGAGGCTGAGGTGAGTGGATTGCCTGAGCCCACAGGTTCAAGACCCACCTGGGCAAGTTGGCGAGACCTCATCGCCACAATAAATAAAAAAAAATTAGTCGGGTGTGGTAGTGTGCACCTGTAGTTCCAGCTACTTGGAAGGCTGAGGCGGAAGGATCGGATCGCCAGAACCCAGCAGGTCGAGGCTGAGGTGGCTAAGAGCGTGCCACTGCTCTACTGTCTGGGCGACAGTGTGAGACTCCAACTCAAAAAAGTGTGTGTGTATATATATATATATTCTTGCTGTATTGCTGAAAGAATCAAACTAAACTCCCAGCAACGTGACCATTTCCATCAGTGTGTTCTGAGTTTAAATAATGGCTTAGATTTTGGAACTGAGCAAAGAATAGGTGTTTTTCTTTTTTCTTCCTTTTAAATTTTTATCAGAGTGACTATATATAGAGATATCTATCTTTCTTTCTTAATTATAGTGATAAAAGTTTTTAATGGACCACATGATCCTGTGATCTATGTTCTCTGGTCTTATGTTCATGATGCCCATGATGAAGTAAGACAACATAGGAAAAAGGATTTTATGGATGTAACTAATGCCCAAAAGAGTTGACCTTAAGGTAAGATGATTATCCAGGTGGGCTTGACCTAAACACATGAGCCTTTTAAATATGAGTCAGAGTAGGAGAAAGTGTGAGCAGAGATGTGCTCAGTATGATTTCTGTTATTCAAAAACTAAAGCTAACCATTTTCTATGGTTGACAGTGGTAAGAAATTTGGACAAAGTTCTTAATAACTTTGTAAAATATGACACAATAGAGTGGTGGTATTTGATAATTATTTATTTGTATTTGGTTTTTTTTTTTTTATGCTACACCAATCCATACAGACATTTGGGAAGTTCATTTGAAAATTAGGGCTGGCTAATAAGGATGAGTTAAAAGCTTCTCTTGCCCTCTCTCTATCACTTCCCATCTGGTCCTTTTTTTCTATTTAGTTACATAGAGCTAATGGAAATATTTCTCTATTTTTGGCAAAAGTTTGGTAAGATTTTTCTTCTAGTACTGTTGTGATACTAGCTTATTTTGGTTTTCATATGATTATGTTAATGGAAAAAAGTTATATAGCATCTTATTCCATTAAAAACTCAATTAAAAATTTTAGTATACATGTGTAAACATATATTCTTATATATATTGTTATAATGTTTATACAAACTTTAAATTAAAATTTAAAATGAATATTAAATGTATATGAAGATAAAATGTGTTCATTTTAAGACCATTTAGGAACTTGGATTTTATTCTGCACCTGGATAGCAAATTGCAGTTAAAATCATAAACCAAATTTAAATAAAAATCTGAAACCAAACCCTAAAAGCCATAAAATTTCATTTGAGAGACATTATGTAGTTGAATCCATTGATAAAATATAAGTAGATCTTCCGGAGATGAGATGTCACATCAGTGGGTCCTTGAATGGTAGAAAAAGTCATCTTGCCGGGCTCGGTGGCTCAGGCTGTAATCCCACGCCTTTGGGAGGCTGAGGTGAGTGGATTGCCTGAACTGGTGGGTTTGAGACCCCCCCTGAGCAGACGAGACCTCATCTCTACAATAAAAAAAAATAAAAAAAAATCAGCTGGGCGTGGTAGCACATGCCTGTAGTTCCAGCCACTTGGAAGGCTGAGGCGGAAGGATCGCCGGAGCCCAGCAGGTCGAGGCTGCCGTGGCCAGGAGCAGCCACTGCACTCCAGTCTGGGCGGCAGAGTGAGACTCCAACTCAATAAAATAAAATAAAATAAAATTTTAAAAAGTCATCTTAATCTCCAACATGAATTTCAAGACTTTAAAGGATGTTTGGAGTTCCTTTAAGGGAAGAGCAGGTGAGTTCTGAAGGACTGACTAATAGGTTAAAAAGTATTAAATTAAAAAATAGAAGCTTTTAAAAAAAATCTTAAAGTCTTTATTAAGAGACATTAGACTTTCCTCTTTTTCATGAGAACATATAAATGAATTAACTAAATACAAAGATGAAGTTATAGTGCTAGCCTTCAAAATATTCAATCCAAGTATTCTCATATTTTGTCCATGAATAAGTAAAGGTATACTACTTAAAAGGTGAGCTTCACTGTAACATATTGAGGGCTTGGTGTTTTAATAAGGAGTTTATCAGCTATACTTGATGCTCTTCCCATTTTAATAGAATAACTGTTAGATAACTTCCTCCTTCTCTGGCAAATTGAAAACCAGCTATCTTGTTGACATAATTCTAGTCCATACATATCAGCAACTAAGGAAATGACACTACATCTTATCAGTTTGTGCACAATGTGTCCGATAAGAGTAAACTAGATACATTTGACTAAGGATGCTTTGTACACTTGATTCTTTCTATACTCAGGATTAAAACCTGGATATGATTTTTCTTAACACTGCCAGCATGTTATAAGGAAAAATACTCTCTACATGAACATGTGGATGGATGTGTGTGTGTGTGTGTGTGTGTGTGTGTGTGTGTGCATTAAACATACATTCAAATGTACATAAGAAGTTCTATAGCTCACTTTATGCCACAAGACCCTAAATTTTGCATATATATGAATGTATATATAATTACATAAGTTTACATAAATGCATATGTATATATAATACACACACATGGTTTTAGATTATGTGTGTGTATATACACACATAATCAATGAATTTCTGTATATTCTACATAACTTACAGTTATCATTAATCTGCTCTTAGAAAATGATTTGGCCATGGGTTCTATCAGGTCTTAGAAAAGTGTGAGTAGGAGCAATTGTTTCCAGTGCATCAATATTTTAGAGTCATATATTATCTATAATCTAAAAGTTCTCATATGTTCACTTAAGGAACAAACCTGGAAGTATTGGACTTTAGCTTGAGGGATAAAAGTGGGTAAATGATGCATCTTATACCCGGTGAATACAGCCAAATTGGCTTATTCTTTAGTAACAACTGCAGGGACATATTTTGAACATGGTAAACATCCATTCAGTTTTGCTTCACTCTACCTACCAGCATTGCTGGTTTCAAGTTTCTTTGCAGGCCTGGGGTTCTTACTGGAAGACAGAAGAGAAAATATTCAGTCTTGGTAGGTGGTCTGTAGTTTTCCAAGAATATTTTTAACTGGGATCAATATCAGAAAAAAAAAATTCTTATGATCTAGCTTGTCAACTTATGAACAGTGTGAAGCCACAGATAGTCTAATTTTTTACTTTATATCTACTATGGGGATACTCAAAAAAATGATTTATGACGCCTACCTTGCAATATCAAAAAAAAAACTTATGAATATTGAGTTCTGATGCTATGTCTGGTTTTATATTTTTTTATTGGTATGCTCATTCTTCCTCAATTTGTTGTTTTCTTTTGGAAAGCTGGCTTATTCTTCCTGCAATATAACGTGTAGACTAACCACATAACTACACAAATTAAGGATAGATGGAATAGTAGTATCAATAGCTTGATTATCACCTATTGGCATAGGAAAATAAGTTCTATAAGTCAATAATTTGTGATTAAGATGATTATGAATCTATGTTGCCAATACAGTACTAATTTTCATCTGTTGTGCACTCATCTACTCTAGTTTAACATTGTCTTGGCTTTGCTTCTTTAATAAGGTATTTTTAATAATGCTTGCACTAAAATAAGCCAGAAAGAATTTGACCTCTATTTGTACTGTTAGTTTCTGCTAGGTTCTTGTTTAATAGTCTTTGAAATGTACATGCAGTGAATAGATTTCTGATATTAACGTGTTTAAATTGGAAAGATGACCAAAAATAACCTGGAGCTTTCCAGAAGCAGCATAACTAACTTTTCTTTTCAAGGAGAACAAGAAGGCTTTGCAGATAAAAGTAAATGTGCTGGGACTCTGGGGCACGGATGACTAGAGATGGCTAACTCCTGCTCTCGGTGGTGCAGAACTATGTGAAAATGCTGCCCCTGTTGAATACTGAGCATACCAGTCAATGAGCTTGTGTGATCCATGCTGTGATCTGGAAAATGCACTAAGCATACAGGCTGCTAATTGGTGATGTTAGTGGGAAAGGGAAATAGACTTAAACTACAGAGAGAAGTATTCTAAAGAGGTTTTTTGTTTTGTTTTGTTTTTGTTGCTTTTTTTTTAAGCAGTAAAGCTGTCCTAATGAGTTAAACATTAAAAGTACATGTTTAATGATAAAAAAATTGAATGAATTGTCATTTCTCAAAAAATTAATAATAAACATGCAGCTTGAACAAAATGCTCTTTATAATTCACCATTCACCATGAGGAGATAATGATTTCATTAACACATGGAATTCAGAAGACACATTTCTGCAGAAGAAACCTCTACATCTACTTCAAAGGTAAGTAGGTCTTTAAAGACAAGTTGAATATTACACTTTTACAATTGTAGCTGCAGAAGCTAGATTCCTCTCATTCCAAGAAGGATGACCTTAAAAAAAATAAAATAAACATTTTTTGTCTCATTTTTTATTCCAACTTTGTGTGTATGTGCGTGGAGGGGTACACATATGAAATATAATGTGATAGGTCTTAAGATATTAACCTCACAGTAGATGTCTGTCACTGAAAACTTCAAAAGAATTGATTTACTCCAAAAAAGATTGGTTTCCTAAATTTAATTCATAAAAATAAAATATTTTTGCAGGTCATTTCCTTCTAATTTTAAGCATCTTGTATCATTGTCAATGCTACAATAAATTCAGATCAAGTAGAATTATTTGCCTATGTGGAAAAAACTCACATATAAAATTTAATGGAACATTGTGTTTGGTTAAAAACAATTTTCTTACAAAATTAGGACAACTAGAATGTAGAAGTGATGCATGGATTTGGTTGATGTGTACACATAATTTAAAATTGATTGCAGTCAAGTCACAATATTCTAAAAATCCAAACAGAAATTTAAGTTCTCAAAATGTATTACTTTTATAAGTACACAGTGAAATTCTGAAGTATAAAATATTTGTGAGGAAGATGAAATTGTGGGGAAATATTTCAGCACGACAACACTTTCATTATTGCCTATTATTAATTGTATTTAGGAGTATTTGAGCCTTTGAAAATAGTCTTATGTATCTGCAGAAGCAGAGCCTCAATTTCTCAACCAACTCATCTTTTACAAAGCCTCCAACAACAACCACTAGGGAGAGGAGAACTTATTCAGTAAATGGTGCTGGGAAAACTGGCAAATCACATGCAGAAGATTGAAACAGGACCCTTACCTATCACCTCACATAAAAATGAACTCTAGATGGATCAAAGACATAAACATAAAACCTCAAACTATAAGAATCTTAGAAAACGCAGGAGATAACTTTATGGAAATTGGAACTGCCCATATCTTAAGAAATAAGATAGACAAGTGGGATCTCACCAAACTGATGAACTTCTGCAAAGCAAAAGAAACCATCAGGCAAGCCGGGAGACAGCCCACAGAATGGGAAAAAAAAATTTGCAAACCGTATATATGTCAAAGGCCTAACATCTAGGATAGGCAAGGAACTCAAATGCACCAAAAGAAAAAAAAAAACAGCCCCATTAAAAAGTGGGCAAAAGACATAAATAGACACTTCTCAAAAGAAGATATACAGACAGCCAACAGACACATGAAAAAGAGCTCAGCCTCACTCATCATCAGAGAAATGCAAATCAAAACTACATTGAGATACCACCTAACCCCATTAAGAATGGCCATCATTAATAAAACAAACAACAGATGCTGGTGAGGATGTGGAGAAAAAGAAACTTCTACACTGCTGGTGGGACTACAAACAGGTGCAACCTCTTTGGAAGACAGTGTGGCAGTATCTGAAAAAAATAGAAATTGACCTTTCATATAACCCAGTAATTCCCCTATTGGGAATATACCTGGAGGAACTCAAATCATTCTACAAAATAGATACCTGCACACGTATGTTTGTTGCTGCTCTGTTCACAAGAGCAAAAACACGGAACCAACCATGCTGCCTATCGAAGCTGGACTGGACTAAAAAAATGTGGTACATATACACAATGGAATATTGTGCAGTCATAAAGAAAGACAAACATATGGACTTTGCAGCAACTTTGATGGATTTAGAGTCAATTGTACTCAGCGATCAATCACAGAAACAAAGAACAGAGTATCATATGTTCACACTCATCAGCGGACCTTGAACAATTTAATACTATGAGAAAGGCATTGACAGTAGTGGGAAACTGTCAGGATTGGGGGTGGGATTGGCAGTTGAGGAAAACTGCTAGGGAGGGAGGGGTATATCTCATCAACAAGGATACCTACATAATCAACGTTTGTATACCTAACCCTGAATTGTAGCCCATATCTTTATAATAATAAGAAAAAAAGAAATAACGTGTGCTTAGGATGTTGAAGCATAGAAATGCTGAATTCTGTACTACATCTCTAGTACAGGGGCTAGCAAACTTTTTCTGTAAATGGTTCACCAGTAAATATTTTACACTTTGCAAGCTAAGTGGCCCTGTCACAACTCAACTCTACCTTTGTATCTTGAAAATAGCCATAGATAATCTGTAAATAGATAAATGAGTTCCAATAAAACTTTATTTACCCCCCAAAAAACCCAGAGTCTTATGTAAATCAAACCAAATTATTTACAATTTTATTGAACTTTTTTTATGAATGGGTTTTTTAAAAATTTTCTTATATTTAGTTCTCAATCTTTAAAAATCATTAATTTATTAATAAATGGAGATAAAACTTCAGCTTTTAAAACTTTTATCAAATTGAAATTACTTAAAGAGTGTTTGCAAGCAAGAAGATATTGACATTTCTATAAAAGAAGAGGAAAATGCAATAAGTTAAACATGGAGGGTACAAGTGATGCATAATTATAACTTTGAAAGTCTTTACTTGCTTTTAGAGTATTTCAAACAGCAAAAAAAATTTGGATAGAGTGAATGTTTTTTTTGTTGCTGTTGTTTGTTTGTTTTTTGTTTTTTTTTTTTTAGTTGGAGTCTCACTCTGTCACTCAGACTGGAGTGCAGTGGCCGCACCCGTCCACCGCAGCCTCCACCTGCTGGAGGCGATCCTTCCACCTCAGCCTTCCAAGTAACTGGAACTACAGGTGTGCACTACCACACCCGGCTAATTTTTTGATTTATTGCAGAGATGAGGTCTTGCCAAGTTGCCCACGTGGGTCTCGAACCTGCAGGCTCAGGCAATCCACTCACCTTAGCCTCCCAAAGCATGGGATTACAGGCTGAGCCACTAAGCCTGGCAAGTGAATTTTTCAATTGAATAAATTTATACTCTATACCAGAATGGAAATAAATTTCAATACCTAGTTCAGTTAAATATATAAAAATCATGAGGAAAGTAAATATAGTTGAATTTTTTTGTAAAAAATATATGTCTATATGTTTCAGTAGATATTAAGAATTGAGGCACAATTTCTCAACCAACTCATCTTTGACAAAGCCTCCATCAGCAATGACTGGGGAGAAGAGAACCTATTCAGTAAATGGTGCTGGGAAAACTGGCTGACCACATGCAGAAGATTAAAACAAGATCCCTACCTATCACTATACACAAAAATCAATTCTAAATGAATCCAAGACCTAAATGTAAAACTTCAAACTATAAGAACATTAGAAAATGCAGGAGACATCCTTATGGAAATTGGAACAGGCAACCAATTCCTGATCAAAACCCCAAGTGCCCATGCCATAAGAAATAAGATAAACAAACTTCTGCAGAAGAGAGCAGGGAGACAGCTCACAGACTGGGAAAAAAATATTTGAAAACTATATGTCTGACAAAGGCCTAACATCTAGGATCTACAAGCAACTCAAATGTGTACAAAAGAAAAAGAAAAACCAACAGACCCATTACAAAGTGGGCAGAAGATATGAATAGACAGTTCTCAAAGAAGACATATGAGCAGCCAACAGATACATGCAAAAAAGCTCAACCTCACTAGTCATCAAAGAAATGCAAATTAAAACTACACTGAGATAGCACCTAACTCCAGTCAGGATGGTTATCACCAACAATTAAAAAAAAAAAAAAAGGGGCTGGAGAGGATGCTGCACAAAGGAAACACTCTACCTCTGTTGGTGGTAGAGTAAACTAGCACAGCCTCTGTGGAAAACAGTGTGGTGATTCCTAAAAGATCTAAAAATCAACCTTCCATATGACCTCGCAATCCCCCTACTGGGAATATACCAAATCACTCTAGAAAAATTTTCCTGCATATGTATTTTTATCATAGCATTGTTCACAGTTCAAGAAAATGGAACCAACCATGCTGCCCATCAAAAGAGGACCGGATAAAAGAAATGTGGTACATATATATGATGGAATATTATGCAACCATAAAGAAGAACAAAATCATGAACTTCACACCCACCTGGATGGATTTAGAGTCTATAATGCTGAGTGATCTTTTACAAAACAAAGAACTGAGTATCACATGTTCTCACTCATAAGTGGACCTTGAAAAATTATTGTAATACTATAAGAAAATGATTGGCAGTAGTCGGAAACTGCCTGGAAGGAAACAGGGAAGTGGAATTGGTAGTAGTGGGAATTTGCCTGGGGAAGTGGGGGCACACCTCATCAACAAAGGTATCTGCATAATGAACATTTGTATACCTAACCCTGAATTGTACCCCACATCTTTAAAAGAAAAAAGAAAGAATGGAGGAAAAAAATAAAAAGGACCTGTGACAACATTTGATCTTTGAGCTTAAATATTTACAAGTTTTAATGTAAAAATATAGAATCAACCACAAAATGTAGACAACAAGCCAGCCTTTTAATAGCAAGATGACAGAAATAAATTGACACATATCAATAACTTGCACGTTTATGGCCTGAATACACAACTCAAAAGGCATAGAGTAGAAAATGGGGTAAAGAAACATGATCCATCCTTCTGCTGCCTTAAGGAAAGCCACCTCTCTGTAAATGTCACTCAAAGACTCAAGGAAAAGAACTAGAGAAAGATGTTTCAGACAAATGGAACAGAAAAAAAAGAAATGGAGTTAATATTCTTATTTCAGAAAAAACAGATCATTAAACCAATAAAAGTTATAAAGGACACTGAAGGACACTACATAATAATAAAAGGCTCAATCTATAGCAAGAAATATCCATTTAGAATATATACTGGTAAGCACCCAACATAGGAACACCCAGATTTAAAAACAATTGCTAAGTAAACTAAGAGAGGACACAGACCATCATATAATTATAGTCTGAGACTTTAATACCCCACTGACAGCCTTAGACAGATCATTGAGGTAAAGAACTAACAAGAATATCCAGAACCTTAACTCAACACTTGAACAATTGGACCTAATTAACATCTACAAAACACTTCACCTAACAGTTACAGAATATGCATTTTTTTAAATCAGCACATGGAACATACTTTAAAATCGAGCACATACTTGTCATAAATCAAATGTGCACAAATTTCAAAAGGTTGAAATCATACAAAACATCTTCTCAGACCGTAGTGAAATAAAGATAAATATCATAACCAACAGAATCCCCTTCACAAAAAAACACAGACAAATAAATGAAAATTAAGTAACATAGTTCTGAATGAGTTTGGGGTTAACACAGACAACAAGACAAAAATAAAATGAATCCTAGAAACAAATGAAAACAAAGACACAACATATCAAAACTCTTTTGATACCTTCAAATCAGTGCTTACAGGGAAGTTTACAACATTGTAGGTACATATCAAGAGAAGAGAAGGATCTCAAGTAAATAGCCTAATATTACACCCAAGGGAGCTGGAAAGTCAAGGACAATTCAATCCTAGAATTAGTAGAAAAATTGAAATTTTAAAAATTAAGTCACGGTTGAATGAATTAGAGACCAAAAAAAAAAAAAAAGCATAGAAAGAATCAAGACAAAAAGTTGGTTCTTTAAAGGCATAGATAAGATTGACAAACTTTTGACCTGAATGCCAAAAAAGAAAAGAAAAGAAAGAGAGAGAGAGAGAGAGTCAGAGAGAGAAAAAGTTGAAATAAACACAATTAGAAATAAAAAGGTGATATCACAACTGACCCTGAAGAAATACAAAATATTAATAGAATTACTATAAACATGTATACAAATAAACTAGAAAATCTAGAGGAAATGGAGAAATTCTTTGCAGCATATAACTTCCAAAAATTCAAAAAAAAAGAAATTGAGGCCCTAAACAGCAATATTTACTCAATTATAAGAAAACTTCCTGCCAAAAAAGACCCTGCGTTTCTCAGTTGAATCCTACAGTACATGCAAGGACGACTTGACACAAATCCTACTAAAAGTATTCCAGGAAATTGAAAAGGAAAAAATTCTCTCTACATAATTTTATCAAGCCAATAACATCCTGATACCTCAAAATTGCAAAAAACAAACAAGGAAAGAAAACTATAGACCAATTTCTCTGATGATCTTAGTTGCAAAAGTTCTCATAAGATTCTAGAAAATTACATCCAACAGCACATTTCAAGGATCATCTGTTACAACCAGGTAGGCTTCATTCTCCCAATGCAAGGCTGGTACAACATACATAAATTAATACATATGATCCATCACATAAACAGGTATAAAACCTAAAACCACATGATTATCTCAATAGACACAGAAAAAGCATTTGATAAAATCCAACATCCCTTCTTGATAAAAACCCTACAAAATAATAAAAGCCATCTATGACAAACCAGCAACCGACATCATGCTTAATGAACAGAAGCTGGCATTCCCCTTAGAAAGTGGAACAAAATAAAGATACCCACTCTCACCTCTCATATTCAACATAGTACTAGATGTCCTAGCCAACGTGATCAAGAAGGACAAATAAATCAGAGGTAACTAAATAGGAAAAGAGGAACTTGAGTTATTCCTCTTTGCCGATGATATGATTTTATAACCACATAACCATGGGTCTTTCTAAAACTTCATTGAACTGATAAACTACTTCAGGAACATCTCAGGATACAGAACCAATACAAAAAGGACAGTTGCATGTCTATACATCAACCACAAATAGGCCGAGAACCAGATAAAAAAACACAATGCCATTCAAGGTAACAACAAAAAAATATAATATCTAGGCATCCACCTAACCAAAGAGGTGAAAGACCTTTACAATGAGAACTACAAAACATTTCTCAAATGAATCAAGAACACAAACAAATGGGAACTCATCTCATACTCATGGAGTAGAAGAATCAATGTTGTCAAGATGTCCATCCTACCCAAGGCAATCTACAGATTCAACACAGTTCCTACCAAATTGCCAGCATTGTTTTTCACAGACCTAGAAAATACAATAAATAAATTCATGTAAGCAAATAAAAGTCCAAATAGCTAAAACAATCCTCAGTAAAAGGAACAAAGTTGGCTGCATCATACTTCCAGTTTGCAAACTTCACTATAAGGCTAAAATAACCAAGACAGTATGGTACTGGTATGGGAATGGACACATAGACAAATGGTACAGGATAGAAAACCCAGAAATAAAACCATGGACTTCAACTGATTCATCTCTGACAAAGCCAATGAAAACAAACATTTGAGAAAGAAAATGTATTTAGCAAATAGTGCTGAGAAAACTGGCTAACCACATGCAGGAGAATGAAACCGAACCCTGACCTATTACCATAGCAAGTGTGTTATATGAAATTATGGTATATGAAAAGTAGGCAAGAAATTCATAGTCAAGTTTTCAAAGCAAATGCAGCAAAACCTAAGAATGACAGGTGGGACTTTATCAAACTAAAAAGTTTTGTACAGCAAAAGAAACCATCAATAGTAGAGAGACAACCAACAGTATGGGAATATATATATATTTGCCAGCTATGCATCTATCTGACAAAGGCTTAATATCCAGAATCTACAAAACTCAGATAAACTAAAAGGGAAAATAAACCTATTAAAAAGTGGGCAAAGGTCATGAACACACATTTCTCAGAGGAAGACATTCAAGCAGCCATCAAACATATGAAAAAAAAACACTCAGCCTCACTAATCATCAAAGAAATGCAAAATCAAACCACAGTAAGATACCACCTCACAACAGTCAGGATGACAATGATTAAAAAGTCAAAAAACAACAGGTGCTGGCAAGACTGTGGAGAAAAGGAATTGCTTTCACACTTTTGGTGGGAATGTAAGATAGTCCAATCTTTATGGAAAGCAGTGTTGTTTTTTCTCAGAAAATTAAAATTGAGCTACTATATGATCCAACAATCCCACATTCCACTTCTGGGAATATACCCAGTGGAACACAAATTGTTCTACCAAAAAGACACCTGCACATGTATGTTCACTGCTGCATTATTCACAATAACAAAAACATGGAACCAACCCAGATGCCCATGGAAAGTGTACTGTGTAAAGAAAATGTGGTATATATACATGATGGAATACTATGTAATCCTAAAGAATAACAAAATCATGTCTTTTGCAGCAATATGGATGCAACTGGAGACCAGTATATTTTTTTTTAAGTAGGATTTATTGAGAGAACAGAAAAGCTCCCACAGTGGGAGGGACCCAAGTGAGTTGCCTAGAAACCGGTACGTTAAGGGACTATCACAAAACCCAAAAAGTGAATACCACATATTCTCATGCACAAGTGGGCCATGATCACTGGACACATGAGGGCAAAGGTGGGGACCACAGACATTGGAGACTGCTGCAGAAGGGAGAGAGAGAAGAGGGATAAGTGACACATAACCAAACACTGGGTACCAGGTCCACTATTAGGGGTAGAGGTTTCACTAAAAGCCAAAACATCACCTGCACAAAATTTGCTTATATAGTAAATTCTCACATATACTCTACAACCCTATCATAAAATTAAATGTAACTAGAATATATATAACTCCAGTTAACAGGATTTTCCCTCAATTTACCAGACAACTCAGCAAAAGTAGTACATTTTCTCAATTGAAAATATTGTGTTCCTTAGAGAAAATCAACTGTGGATGTAAAAATGTTTAATCTTATTAATCCTAAAATAAAAGTTTAAAGAAGATTGTAGGCAATTATGAGGAAAAATTAAAAATAAGTCTATATTGAAATGCATATTTTTCAAAAAATAAAATAAAGTCAGTAATATTGAATATTAGACAAATATCACTAAAAAGCTGATAAATGTATATGAACATGTTTTTAATATTTATATAGTTAACATCAATGCAAAATTTTTTTATCTGATGTAAAGATATACATATTATTTTCAATTTTTAAGAAAATACTTTTGAAGCAAAATGTTTCTAGATCTACCAATATGATTAAATCAATCTGCTGGTTAATAAATATATATAAAATATATAAAGCTAGAAGCCCAAACTTCACCTGCATGCAACTTACTTATGCAGTAAATCCTTACTTGTACCCCACAACTCTAAAGTAAAATAAGATATTAAAAAAAGGTATAAAAGAGAAACAGGAAAAAAATAAATAAATAAAATATATATTAGGCTTGGCACGGTGGCTTATGCCTACAATCCCAGTACTTTGGGAGGTGGAGGCTGGAGGATTACTGGAACCCAGGCATTTGAAACCAGCTCCTGCAACATAGCAAGACCCTGTCTCTACTAAAGATTAAAAGATTATCTGGGTGTGGTGATTTATGCCTGTAATCCCAGCACTTTAGAAGGTAGAGATGGGAAGACTGCTTGAGCCATAAGTTCCATTGCATGAACTGTGATCTGTTATCGTGCCATTGCTCTCCAGTCTGAGTGGCAAAGCAAGATCCTTTTTCAAAAAAAAGTAAAATAAAATATATAATTTTAATTATGTTTAGCACTCTCTTTTATTCTCAAAGATTTCTTAGTTGAAAATCATATGATCCCATTACATATTATATTAGAAAGCAACTCTACAGTTTGGTCAAAGCCCCTCTCTTTACAGATGAGATTCTAAAGAGTAATATGATTATATAGTAGTTTCAATGTCTCTCAACCAGCTTAAAGAGCCAGGGCAAAATAGTACTTCCTTCATTTCAAGTTCAAAATTAGTTTTTATTTGTTTTGTTGTAATTATACAGCTTGGAATATAAGATAGTTTATTTTTAACCTAGGTAAACCAATATGATTCTCACTCTACAAAAAAGGTATAAAGAAACTATCAGCTACACATTTTTAAACAAATCAAATAAATATTGAATGTCTATCCAACCAAAGTGGTAGAAAACTAAATCTTTGCCATTATTGGAGTTCCCTCTTTTAATATATTTTATCTTTATCAAAGCAAGTCCATTTGTGAAAGCATTCACTTGTTTCACATTATTCCATATAGGCTGCTATTGAGATGCTCATGAACAAAATTCACATGATTGTTTTTTGAAGTTAAAATGGTACCTTTCACAAAAGAATAAAAACATTTTCAAATCTCTCCATTCATCTGCTATTTTCTTGATCATTTTGAGAGGAAAAGTCATAGATCCCATATCTTGGAGCATCTGTATACTTCAAATTTATCTTAAGACTTAGTGAAAACTCTCCTTTTCTCTATTCCAGTTTTTTTTTTTTCCAAAGTTTCCTACATTTTCCTCCTTCCCTTCTGGTACACAAGCATCATTTCTTCAACTTAGATATTCACAATGGCAAGAAGGATTGTCTTCAGTTTGTTCTGGATAGGCTTACAATTTACCCAGAAACTAAGAGATACATATGCCCTGGAAACTTTAGTAATTTTAGTAGTTGGGTAGAGAAAAAACAGTGATGTCAATAAATTATCCTGCCATAACTTCTTATGGTTTCCTTTACCATTTTACTCAGGGCTGTCGTGATTCTCTTTGTCTGGTGCTCATTGAGAAGAATATACCATTTTCTTCTGTTTAGAATCACATAATAAAAATGATGATATAATTGTTTGGTAGATGGTAAGATTTAGTGAAAAGAACATGAGGTATAAAATCATAAGTGCTATGTTTAAATTCCAGTTTCTGCAGTTATGTGATGTCTGGGTTTCAATAAATAAAATCAATAAATACATAAATAAAGAAAGTCAAAATGAGTTCTAACTTCATCTGCAACATTGTGATTACAATTCCAGGTATATGGTGATTTTTATGTGGGAACTCTATAGGCATTCAGTATTTTTCAGTCTCTCTTACATTTATTTTTATCTACCTCAAATTCAAGATAGTTAATACTGTTGACTCAATGTAATAGATTACGGTAAAATGTGTTTGCAATTTGTTGCTATTTTGCTTCACGTCTTCTATTCTTAAACTTACTAATGTAAATAAACAAACAAACAAAAAAAGGTAAAGCCTGAGACCAAAATCGGTTAATAAAAAGTTAAAAATCAAAGGATTCATTTTCCTATGTATTAATGCCCTAAGTGTGGCTTAAGTCAAGTTTAAAAGATGTGAATCTTATCTCCAAAGATTCAGTAAGTATATTTTATTTAGTTCACAAGCAATTTCCTTCAGGCTTAGGTCAGAATTTCTCTGAAATAAAATGGCAACGTATCTATACTTTGTCACTATTATCAGCAAACCATTAGAACTGTGTTATGGCTATCATGTAAAATTTATGTCCTTTTTACAATTCCTCACACATTTATTTTAAGACTACAAGGTCAAGGATGTCTGCTCACACTGGGCCTTCCCAGATCTATATTCCTAACCCAAGGGATGGGAGGAAATCTTCTACTATTTTCTTAATTGGGCTTCCTCCAGATTTTCCACTCACTTATATTTCTTTACATTCATTTCCACAACAAAAGTAGTCCTATATCATTCATTTTTCTCTTTCAAGGCATAGGCTCACTTCTTCTGGGTTTAACAGTCTCAGTCAAGAGTATTACAACTTGTGCATCCATTCTTTTTGAAGTGTCTGCATTCATTTAGCCCATTGGTGATATTTCTATAATAACATTACCTGAAAATCTAAGGCAGTGGGAAAAATAGAACAGATGCTGTGTGCATTATCACCAGATAGCACAGAGAACTGACTGTAGATGATATTCCTTGATGGAATAATTGAGCTATCTGTAATGAATTCTTTGGATTTTATTAATGACAGAAAGGTGGTATTTACCCTTGGCCTTGAGTATTTGAATGGTTGCATTGTTACCCTGAGCTTATATCTAGAGTTGCTAATAATTGGACCTTTGATTATAGGTCTTCCTTTAAAACACCCACACAGGCTTGTGACAGTTTTAATTTGAGATTACTCAGAGGGTGATCTCCGTTTTTCTAAAAAAAAAAAAAAAATTTCTGTAGCAGCTGTGTTTGCTGGTATCAGTCCTAACTTAATGCTGACCTAACTTGACCCTACAAGTCCCTTTTAGAAACACATTTTTGAGCTAGCTTTCTTATTAGCAAATTTACTTTGTTAGCGTCTTATCTCCATACACTAGCAAAACCTCATTGTTGTGCGTTGCTCTACTTTTTAAAATTTAGTCACTATATCACAATGGTGAAATTATTTCTAAATTACAATAGCAAAAACTTAATAAGTGTAAGCGATTATGTCCAAGATCGATGTTTAGTTTACACACACTAGGATGATTTATTGGTTGTAAAGATGCTTAAGTACTTTATATTTTTTTTGTCAAGGTTTCAAATGTTCTGAGTATCTATCTCCCACTCCATACATTGCCCCAGATACTCTGGAAATTTGCATAGAATTTCAAACTTCCACATAGGGATTCTATAAAATTTCCAGTTATATCTATTGTTTGTTTATTTGTTTGATTTGATGGTTTTCCTGCTAGACGGTCTCAAAAGTCCAATTTTCAGGGATCACTTTAGATGTTTCTCATCTTTGTCCAATGCCTGTGAGTCAGTCAGCTCATTATGGCTTTTGAACACCTGGTTTCATTAATCTCCATGGTCAGAGTAGTCCCAGAGACAAGAAAAGAAGATGTCTTCAGTAATGATAACATCTCTGAAAACAAATTTTAAGTTCCCTTTTGCATGCCCAAGACTATGGCCATGAGTTATTAGACAACTTTTATTCACGGTCACTGGCTTATTGCTACTAATCCAGCCTGCAGCACACACAGTAATTGCGTTAAGAAAGACTAAGAATGAAGCTACAGGGCCAGGTGCAGTGGCTCAAGCCTGTAATCCCAGCACTTTGGGAGGGAGGCCGAGGCAAGAGGATCGCCTGAGTCCACAGGTTTGAGACCAGCCTGGGCATCTTTGTGAGACCTCGTCTCTACAATAAACAGAAAAATAAGCTGGGTGTGGTAGCATGTGCCTATAGTTCCAGCTACTTGAAAGAATGAGGAAGAAGAATAGCTTGAGTCCAACAGGTCAAAGCTGCAGTGGCCATGAGCATGTCACTGTACTTCAGCCGTGACAGAGTGAGACTCCAACTCAAAAAAAAAAAAAAGAATGAAACTACAGATAATAAAGAAGAACAAACTAAGCATTAGCCAGGTACTGGAGGTTTTTGCAAAGAGGGGTTACATGCAACAGAAAAGGATGTGAGTAGCAGACAGAAATTTGGGGGTTGCTGGGGACTGGAAAACTCCCAGAGTTTGAGTACTTATTTTTACTATAATAGTTAAATTTTATTGTAATTTAATGTGACAGTGTCAACTGTCAGCTGAATTAAAATTAAAATATAACTTTATTATTAAATATTAAATACAATGTTTATATAATGTTCAATTATGTCGCACACAATTCTAAATATATATTTAACCATATCAGTACTGTAATTATCACTATCATCCTCACAGGACTGATGAGAAACTCAGGCCCAGAGATATCATTTAAAATTTAAGTGGGCAGTATTTAATCGCTTCCTATTTGCCCTGTTTGTGAGGAAGCATTCCCACCTTAGAGTTATGGGGATGGCTACATATACAACCAGTGGATACTAAACAGATAAGATTTATAGGTGCATATACCCATGGGGACTTCAATCAGGAACATAGTGTAAAACTAGAGCTTTGAGGCAAGCTTTGTAGTATCAAGAGGATGAGGTGCACACAAGGTTGTGATTGACTTTTATGAATAAACCTAGAGGTTGGCAGTAAACTAGAACTGCAACTCAGGAATAAGTGAGAACTGTGCTATTTTGCTAAAGAACCTTATCATGATAACAAAAAGAAAAATTTATGGTTAGTTCATTCACACCCATATGTGTTTCACCAAGTATTGAGGCAGCACACAAGGGTCTTAATTTTAATCCCTACACCACAAGTAACATGATTCATATTTTACCCAACCCCATAAACATTTGTGATGCAATATGATAGTGTTGATGATAGAGATTTGAAACTTAAAAAACATAGGCCATATTGTTTGTGCTAGAAATGTTTTAATGCAATTGCTATTTGTTTTGTTTTGTTGAGAAAGGATAGATTATGATGAGTAATGCTGGTGACTATTAAAAGAATTTAATACTATGAATTGAAGTCAAACAATGGCTATCAATTTAATAGAGAAATCTTTTAAGAGCTTAGTGTAGTTCTATATACCAAAGCTTAGCTCAGACAGGATATTATTGGGCTAATGATAATTGTGTCCAAATATATCACATAAACAATTGATAACAATTAACAATAATTTAGAAAGTGTCAGGCTGATTTCATGGATGGTTTACATTAAAGTATATCATTTGTAAGTCATGTAGTATATTTAGAAATTATTATGAGATTCGATAAATTACAAAGTTAGATGGCAGAATTCCCAAAATTAACCTCACTTATGACACCAACTGCAAATTCAGAAAGTTTCCAAAACCATCCTCAGTTTTAGAAATTAACCAGAAAGTTCACAGAACACACTGAATGCAGTTACACTCACTGTTATGGTTGATTACAGGGAAAGGGCACAGATTAAGATCAGTCCAAACGAGAAATTAATAGAGTCCAGGAGGTTTCCAAATGTGGACTTTCCATTGGTCTGAGGCCCCAGGAGGCAGGATAGTCTCCCAGCATTGATATGTTACAATATGTACAAATTATTGCCAACCAGAGAAGCACATCCCAAATTTCAGTGTGCAGAGATTTTTATATGGACACAATTGATGAATTAACTAATTGACTGATCACCCACATGTTTGATTTCAGTCTTCAGGTTAATTTATACTGTGTTATCGAAAGCCCCTACTTAAAGTCATGTTGTTAAGACTCTCCAGTATGACCCAAAACCCTCAAGTAAACCAAGACACTCCTAATATGCAAAACTTTGCTGGACCCAGAGATTACCTACTAGAAGACCAGACCTCTCATCGGGCAATGTCAAGTTCCTCATTATGCAAATAAACTCACTAGTTATTAGTAGCTTAAATATCACTTCTGATTATATTCATGTAAAAGCAAAGATTACAGATTGTAATTTTATTCCTTGCAGTGTTTTCCTAAATTTCCATGATGTATATTATTTGCATTTTAAAATAAAATGCATGTATTAATATTATCACAATATTTACTCTTTCTAACAAGAAAAAAATGCTTCAGGAATAATCTGAATGTTGCATCCAAAATAATTTTCTTTAGTTTTTTTAAATTCATGACATAAGTTATAGTACTTACTAACACAAATATAGCTGCATTTTGTTAAAAATTCTTGTTTTTTAAGCCTATGATGTTAGAAACTGGAAATTAAATTTATAACAAATTCAATTAATTTACAATAAAATTATTGAGGTTTGATTATAATTTCAGTATTTGATTGCTTTGTTTTGATTATTGGTTTAAATTTTTTTTAATATGGTGAAAAGCATGTTCTGTTTGTTTGCATAAATCAGAATCTGGAATATTCTTTCTTTAAACTTCTATATCATATTCTAAAGTATCCCTATATACATATATGTATATATATATATTTTTGAGTTGGAGTCTCACTCTGTTGCTCAGACTGGAGTGCAGTGGCCGCTCCCAGCCACTGCAGCCTCGACCTGCCGGGCTCCGGCGATCCTTCCGCCTCAGCCTTCCGAGTAGCCAGAATTACAGGCACGCGCTACCATGCCCGGCTGAGTTTTTGATTTATTGTAAAGATGAGGTCTCTCCAAGTTGCCCAGGTGGGTCTCTCGAACCCGCGGGCTCAGGCAATCCACTCACCTCAGCCTCCCAAAGCATGGGATTACAGGCTGAGCCACTGAGCCCGGCTATATCCCTATATTTTTATTCGTTATGAAATAAATTCTTGGATTTACTGGTCACTGTGCTTGATGTAGCACCTCAAACATGACATGAATTTCAGAGGTGAATGTTGAAATATTCAGCTATAAAATCTTGTTTGTCTCCTTTCCAGTTCTGAGAAAAAAATAATAGTCATGGCTTTCTCTGATATTTACCATTTAAAAAGGTTAAGCTTAAAAATTCACTGATTGAGCATCTATTCCATTTTATTCATGTTAGTTTTGCCTAAAATCAATTTTTGTTACTAGTTAAGAGATTTTCCTTATCAAAATAAATTCTCATAATTCAGACAGCAAAATTGTCACTCAGGTGGAGCTAAGAGAACAAGATTATGATCTCATCATTACATTTTTAAATTCATTAACATATAAAATACTTAAGCAAGTCAAATGTAAATTCACTTTCTTCTTTTCGAATCAGAAAATTTCTATGGTTCCATTCTGTGACATAATTCTTCTACAGTCCTTTATAGAATCAGTACTATATGAAGTTGGCAGCTGGGTTTTTTTCTCTCTGTGTTTCACCAGGTAAAACTATGGCTGTTACTGAAATATTCTTGCATTGTTTCTCATTTTCTCTGAATTTAAGTGCTATTTTTTCTAGTTTTTACTAATAGAACCTTATTAATCAATTCAGACTTGATGGATTCTAATGAAGGCAGGGATGTTATTACTGTCCTTATTCATGTTTTGAATCTGATTTGGACTGAACTGCAATGTACACTTCCTAAATTAATGATTTCAATCTAGTAAGAATTGACCAAGTTCTGAGGTCAGTCAATAAAGTCGTCAGCGATTCATTAAAATGATGCTGATTATTAGGACAGTCAAGCGTGTAGGAGATAAAAGAGAAGAGAATGAAAGTCAGTGGCTTGCTGCCAGATGTTGGGCAATTTTTTCTTTTATTTTTCTTATATAAAACAGTAGCAGTGTAAAAGTAACATAAGCTATTTTAATGGGCTTAACTTGAAACTCCTGACAAACCTTAAGAGTTAATTCATGCTGAGTTGATGGTTTCTTCTCAAGGAAAAAAAAAGTAATTTATTCACATCAAGCTGATGATCATTTCAGTTTAGCTTGCAGATACAGTTCTCTACCAAGTCCCTATTTTGCTCCTCAGCCAAAAAAAAAAAAAAGTGCATTTGATCAGCTTGATTGCAATTTCATATTGCCTACACTGAAGTACATTCACCTGGGGCAAAACCCATTTAATAATTGACTGCATGTTTGCTAGAGCTTCTGACATGCACAAGTAACCACTAATTGTTAGGTCTCTGACTAGTTCCTTTACTTTAGGCACTGAGAATACAAGGTTGCCCCCTATTAGCCTCCTATTTACCCTGACAATTCAACCTCTGGCAAACAGAGTGCATGAAAATGTAAGCATGTGTCTACATTTTTAAAAAATCTATAAAATTCCATTAAGTCCTCCTGCCAGAGCACCGAGGCAGACATCCACATCATAAAGAATAAAATCAACTTTGGAATATCAAGTCTTCTTCCCCTGCTGCTGTGCGACATCAACAACTTCCAGAACAGATGTTCTAGCACCTGGCAACAAGCAGAACACGAAGACACCAGAAAGAGTGTATATTTTCCAATTCAGCTCATGCTAATAACTATCTAAGGGTTCTTTCTTCCTTTAAAGAGGTTTCTTTCAAGTGAAGATACCTCCTGCACTGTCATAAAAGAGTTAACTTACATTAAAAATTTTGATGACCGCTAAATCAAGCAAAGTAAAAGGCCAGTAATAAGAATAATATTTAGGTTATTTTAGTCTTACATCAGTTCATATTGAATTATTCTGTTGCTGTAAACTGAATCTGAAGATGTTTTCAAATAATTTATATTTTGGTTGATTGGAGTGAAAAGTTGTTTTCAAACACAGCAAAAGAAGAAAGGAAGAAGATGAGGAAGGAGAGGAGGAGGAAGAGGAGAGGAAGAGGAGCAGCAGCAGCACATGCTGCTACTCTAATTGTAGTAAATGCATCCTGAAGGTTAAA
This sequence comes from Carlito syrichta, assembly GCF_000164805.1. Lineage (NCBI taxonomy): Eukaryota > Metazoa > Chordata > Mammalia > Primates > Tarsiidae > Carlito > Carlito syrichta. The sequence goes on along the minus strand of NW_007255373.1, from coordinate 115,223 downwards.
TCTTTGATAAAGCCGAGCTCGGTGACTCAGCCTGAGGTAGAAGGATCACCTGAGCCCAGCAGGTCGAGGCTGCGGTGGCCAGGAGCGGGCACTGCACTCCAGTCTGGGTGACAGAGTGAGACTCCAACTCAAAAAAAAAATCTTTGATAAATTCAGTATCTATAGTTCCCTGGCACCTATGGGAACAAAGGAATTAGGGGGGTGAATCAATTCAATAACATGTAACAACTACAAGTGCGTTGTTTAACCATGGGATGCTAGATTCTGTGAGATTTCTGTCAGTAGATATACTTGTCGGTTATTATTAGTTTAGGTAAAATTTAAAGTAAATCCTTCTTCCTGATCCAATAATAACTGACAACTATGAGTGGATTGGTTCAAGTACATATTGAGAGGCATATATAGCACAATTAACTGGAATTTAAAAACATGTTTATAGTCATCGACAAAATGAATAATTTACTTGCAAATAAATGAGTTAGCAGCATTGAAACATTGTCACATTGAAAACAACAAAGCCGAAACTATTTGGAAATTACTTTAAAATATTTTACATCAAGAAATACTGCAATTTATTATTTTGTACACTACTAGTGAGAGAAAAATTGGATGGCAAGTTGACCATTTAGATCAAAGACCTTTAAAATATACATTAATTTCACTCCAAAATTTTACTTTAAGAAATAAATACTAAGAACATAAATGAGAAAAATGTGCATAAAAACATATCCATTGGAGTAGTGCTTGCAGCAGCAAAAAGCTGGAACCAATCCAGATGCACATGACAGTAAACTGTTAAAGTAAATATTACGTATTTCTATATGAATGATAAATACTAATAATCACAATATTGCTCAATGTGTACAATGTATCCTGGCACTGTTCTAAGCACCGTACATGAATTAACTCCTTTAATTCTCAAAGCTTTATATACATGCAGTCTTGATCCTCAGAGTTATTATTATGACTGTTTTACAGAGAAGGAAACTAAAACTCACACAGGTTAATTAACTTCCCTGATATTATGCCAAAAATAGGAAAAATGTTGGTTTATGAACCCAGACTGGTGCTATTAACCACTACACTGCTTGACCATTAAAAATATGAAGCATTTATGCAACTTTTAGTATAGAGCAACTGTCACATTTTTCAGTCTGAAACAAAAGCAATTTTTGTAGGTAGTTTTATATACGGTATATCTAAATATATACTTAATTTTCAAATATATAAAATTTAATTTCAAAAAAATCCTTAGTTTGTTTCTGAAACAGAGAGGTTTCTATATTATAACTAATTATAAAAATTGTGCGTATACATACACATACACACATGCATAAAAAGATTTCATAAATACCATAGGTATTCTGGATGATGGTGAAAATTAGTGAAAGTTTCATGTTTGCCATATAGCTCTGTAGTCTTGATTTACTAGAAGGCAAAACAATGTGCATTGCTTATTGAAAGGAACCCCTTTTTATGTTTCTTCTATATTCTCTGGAACTGTTTGGATACTGTGCAGCCATAGTAGAAAGAGATGCATTTGGATATTGGAATATCATAGGCAAAAATTGAAGCTGTATTGAAACCTGTCTTAATCCCTCACAGCCTGGAGCATTTTATAGCCAGAATCTTGACTTAATAAATACAAAAAAGAATGTATCAATTTCTCAAAGATAGACTCTAAGTAACAAAGTACACAATATTTGTTCAGAAGATTAAACCAAAAAATTCGTATTTAGGATAAGAAAAAAAATTCAAAGAGAAATCATATATATGTATATGCTAACATATGTAGGCATATATATTAAGACATTGGTATATATGTGCATATATCTATATTTATGCATAGATCTATATATTATATGCTCATTTTCCCATATATACATGTATATAAATATATACATATAAACTCATACATATATATTGCTTTACTATAGAGTGGCTACATGTGACATCAAGTTTAATTAGTTGCCTTCTTGGGGAGTTTTCAAGTAAGAGGTTCAATTGTTTGTGTAGCAAGGGGTACTGGGCTAGACTGTGAAGAAATGAATTAGAATGTACTTTTTTATTGTAAAGAAGTGGGGTACAATTCAGGGTTAGGTATACAAATGTTGATTATGCAGGTACCCTTGCTGATGAGGTATGCCCCTCCCCTAACAGTTTCCGTCAACTGCCAATTCTACCCCCACTCTCCTGACAGTTTCCCACTACTGTCAATCACTTTCTTATAGTATTATAATTGTTCAAGATCTGCTTTGAATGAGAATATATGGTACTTTATTCTTTGTTTCTGTGATAGCTCACTGAGTATGATCAACTCTAAATCCATCCAAGTTGTTGCAAAGCTTAGCCTCACTCATCATCAGGGACATGCAAATTAAAAACAAATTGAGATACCACCTAACCCCAGTAAGAATGGCCATCATTAATAAAACAAGCAACAACAGATGCTGGCAAGGATGTGCAGAAAAAGGAATGCTTCTACACTGCTAGAGGGAATATATATAATAGAATGTACTTTTCAGTGCATGCTTTTAAAGATCGTGTTTCTTCCCACACTGATAAAATACAAGTAAAAAGAGCAAGCAGACAGAAATGTCATTACTCTTTCTACAAATATCATAATTTTACAGACTATCTTCTACTACTTCCCATTGAAATAATAATAAAGCAAGAGCTTAATCAAGGGCAGAGATCAGTATCACCATGCCTAGTGGTCTTACTTGGTTTCTCTCTCTTGAAAAGTAGCAGAGTAAATATGGAGGGATATGAGTCTCTGAATAATGGAACCTCAAAATCACTTAGAACCATCTGTTTTTTCCCATGACTTTGGCCTCTGTGACATTCAAATAAGGTCTGCATTTTGTTTACCAAAGTTAGAGCACCCTGGAACTCATTTCATTGAATCCAAGCTGTGAACACTTCAGCTGGGCTATCTCAGTCAGCTGTTGAATGTTACCCGCAGCAGCAGTAAACCTTGCAGCAGCATTTGTCTCATAGGCTGCCGTTCTGGTTATCTATTGCTGCATGACTAACTACTCCACAATTTAGCGCTATAAAACAACAACAATTTTATTACACACATAGATTCTGTGGGTCAGGAATCTGGACAGAGCCCAGCACGGATGTCATGTGTCCCAGATTGTATTTCCAAAAATAACTGCAACAGTGTCTCCCATCCTGCATGGGCTTCCGCAGTATGACCTTGCTATGCACCATCAAGAGGTGGGGCCTAAGGGTCTTCACTGGCATTTATGCTGGCCTTACGGACTCAAAGGTGACTGTGATGCTGCATATCTTTCAAAGTCCGTCAGTAAAGGCCATTTTACTTGCATCCGTTGCTTGAGGATCACTTCTCTGAATATCCCCCTGGGGAAGCTCCGTCTCAAAACCCCTTTGCTATTCTGTGAGAGGCCCTAGCTACACTGAGAGGCTTCATGTCCCAGTGCCATTTGACAGTCATAGTTCACCTCCTCCTTTTTCTTTTTTTGACTTATACTCTGGTTGAAGAGAAATTTAGTTACTAAAAAAAAAAAAAACATCTGGGTGTAGTACGGTTTCTTATCATCGAGGAGATTTTGTAATCCTCCTAAGAAGGTTTTGTAAAGGAGAAATGTTATTTTAAGGAAAGAAAGTCGTAGTCACTGTTTTGTCAGAAATGGAATCTGCATTATGTTAATAGGAGGGATTTCTCACCTAAAGATGAAGGTGTAAGAGAAAAGGGGTTGGAAGAGAAAATTAATCTTCAGAAAATAAAGAATATTTAAAAATTTCAGTTAATACAGTCACACTCCCAGGGAGACCCTGGCCTTCCTACAGTGTTTGGACTTGTTCCTTGCTTCCCTGTTGGACAAAACTCATCTTCCCACCTCCAGGAAAGTCAATAGCACTGAATGGATACATCATCTATATAGCATAAACACAATAGATGCAGATAGAAGAGGCTGAAATACTTGTAAAACAGGGAATACCTGATGGAAGCTGATATGTGATTACCTAAACAAGAAAAGTTGACAAAATCTAAGAAATGAGTGTGTGGTGGGGGGAAGAGAGGGAAGGTCGTTACCGGAAAGAACATTAGGTAGTGAAGAGGAACTGACTTAGAAAAAGAAGCCAGCCGGGCTCGGTGGCTCAGCCTGTAATCCCGCGCCTTTGGGAGGCTGAGGTGAATGGATTGCCTGAGGCCGCGGGTTCGAGACCCGCCTGGGCAGTGAGACCTCATCTCTACAATAAATCAAAAAATCAGCTGGGCGTGGTAGCCCATGACTGTAATTCCGACTACTTGGAAGGCTGAGGTGGAAGGATTGCCAGAGCCCAGCAGGCGAGGTTGTGGTGGCCGGGAGCGGCCACTGCACTCCAGTCTGGGCAACCGAGTGAGATTCCAACTCAAAAAAAAAAAAAAAAAAAAAAGAAAGAAAAAGAAACCAATTCACATAATCCAACACTTTAAGCCTAAAAAGTGACATGTTGTTCCTAGTAAAGTAGATAAACCAGAACATAGGGCAATTCCTCAATCCCCAATATCTCCATCAATCCTTGCCTCCAGCTCTCTATAGCATTGGCAATATTAATTTCACAAACAAACAATACATGCAACTGCTTTACCTTCTTCAAGTTTGTTTGTTTGTTTGAGTTGGAGTCTCACTCCATTGCCCAGGCTGGAGTGCAGTGTCACACTCACGGCCAGCCCAGTGTTGACCTGCTGAGATCAGGCGATCCTTCTGCTTCAGCCTTCCAGGTAAGGTGGAACTACAGGCGCACGCTACCACGTCTGGCTAATTTTTGATTTATTGTAGAGACGAGGTCTCACCATGTTGCCCAGGCTGGTCTCGAACCCGCAGGCTCAGGCAATACTCTTGCCTCGGCCTCCCAAAGTGCTGGGATTACAGGCTTGTGCCACCATGCCCAGAGAGTTTCTTTACAAGAGTTTGTGAAATTAAACAGTATTTGAAACAGGTATGGAACAATTTCTCCCCAAAAGACCTAGAGACTACAATAACACCTCATTATTGACTCATACACAGCAACAGGAGATTCATCATCAGGTAATGATCTTTCTGTAGAAGCAACTAGGTGAATTGAAGCCCTAGTCCCAGAATAGAAATATAACCAACTATATTACCTACGTTAGAAAAAGTTCATGGCACCTGACAAAAATCAAATGCTAAGAATACCATTATAATTATTTGTTGGCTTTATAAACAAAAGGGTGTAGTCACTGAAAACCAGGTAGAAGGCCACTGCTAAAAGGTTTCTAATTAAGTATATATAATTTTCTAACCAAATGCATGAAGACTACTCTTTTTCCTTGAGTTCACTCCATATCCTTGATTTTATCTGCTATGTATTGATTTTATAGGTTAATTCTGATATGATTTTTATGTACAAATTCTATATCATTTCGTGGGAGTGGGGATAGTGCAATTCAAAATCCCATTTCCAGGTCAATTCCGTGGTATACAGGGAGAGAAGCAGTTAATTCTCTTATTGTGTGAGAAGTAAGAAGGAGAAGGGAAACAGATAAAGCAGATAATAGAGGCAAGTCTGATGATAGATTAAGATCAGATTTGCAATCTGAATTTTACTTAAAAAAATAAATAGCAAGGCAAGGAATTGGTCATAAACCTGAGAGGAAGATGAAAACAAAAAAGAACTTGAAGACAGAGAGAAATATGTAGGGTACTATAGTCAGAACTAAAGAAACAAGTGCAAATGATAAAGCCATAATAGGCTTTGTATTTTTCTTTGTCCAATGTATCAGGCACAAAGAAACCAACTTTGCTCAGAGGCCTTCTAGGGGGCATCTCAGGGAGGATGCCCAAGAATACCCCCTGAAATAACAAGTGAATGCAGTTGCCAAATGTTAGAAGTGTCTGATTTTTAGCTTTTTCATTGATGTTTCCATCATTTCTGTAAAAGGAAAAGCCAATGCTCACCATGGGTATTTAAAAATAAATGGTAATGAATAGGATTTAATATCTAGTGTACACTTAAACCACAAAAAGATACAATAATTAACCCATGTGACTTGGCGAATGGTAAATAGTTTCTCAATATCAGGCCTAAATTTCTCCAAGTCTTGGGCCAATGGAACGGCATTAATTTACAAGTCTCCTGTAATATATTAAAATATATACTACTATGTTTTAGGAAAAAAATTAAGGCTTTATTCAGCTATAGATACTGCTATGAGATATCAGTAAGAAATATTGAAGATGATTTTTTGATTTACTTTCTATGTCCTGATGGTTTCTAAATGATCATCTATCTTAACAATGCATTTTCATAATCTATGAGGGAAAGTTGAGCTGAACTTTAAAGTTATAAAAAAAATAATATTTTTTTATGATCCCAAAGATTTATTTGGCTTAATAGAGTCTTTATTAATTAGACTAAGCATTCTTTCCTTTATAATGCAGATTCTTCTGTAATCCAACCATGCATTATAAATTCAGTTGATTTCATAGTTCCTATGTTGAGTTGTTTATTTTTATCTACACTATTATTTTTTATATTCATGCTTAATTTTTCTCATTCTGAGCCATTATTCCATCTTATCTGAATGTGTAATGACAATTTTAAAATTACAATTTTTTTATTATAAGTTCTCTATATTAAAGTGATAGATATGTTTTATTTTCTCTAGAAAATAGACATTAAAGAGTAGAAAATAGTAAAAAATAGAATGTAGACATTGTGTGTGTGTAGGAATAGAATCACAAAGGAGTTCAATGAAGAATTTTTTTTTTTAATGATTGGATCTTGTAAAATGGATAGCAGTTTTACAAGTAATTAATAATAGAAGAGCCTTTTCGGCAAACAGAGGAACAGGGGTAAAAGCTAGTTACAGCAGTATTTAAGCTGTGTTAGGTGGAAGATTTAAGGGAGGAAGTTATGATGGTTCTATGTGTTGGAAATAATCAAAGCCTGAAAAAGGTAAGTGCAAGCAGAAACAGAAAGAAAGAGTTCAGATATTACAGAAGAAGGCTATTTCTAACTTCAAGGGGAAGTATATTTTGTTCAAATTTAGTTAGTGGAATAGGACTGCAAATTATATTGCTTTCAATATATACTCATGACTTCCAAATCTGTAACCTTGATCTAGACATTTTTCTTGGTCTTGGAAATGGTTAGCTATTTTCACCTGAATATTTCACGAATACTTCAGACTAAATATGATCAAAGCTTCACTCCATCATCCTTTTTTTGTACCTCAATCCTGCTTCTCTGTTTACTTTTGTGGTTAAAAGCTCTGCTATCTATCTAGTTTTTGAAACTAAAATTCTGAATATGACCCTTTATTAATCCCCATATACCCACACTTGACATTCCATCGTTCTCCGGTTTCAGCTTAGAACTGCCTGCTAAATATCTCTCAGCACTGTACCCACTCCTTCACTCCTATTACTGGCTTAGTTCAGGTCTTATTATGCCTCATCTGAACTAACTGGTTTCCCTACTTCTAGTCTCACAGGTTTTCCATCAATTCTTTCTACTTCTAAAAGACTAGAAAATGAAAGTTGTATCAAGAATCTTGCCTATTAAAAATCCACTTATGACTCCTCACTGCCTTTGAGGTAAAGTCAAAACTTTAGGCATGTTACTTAAGATTGTTCCTGATAGATTTTTTTCCCACCACAATAGACATGCTATACCTTATCCATCCAAAAACATTGTGAGTCACAAAATGCCAAACATTTTAATAAGACTGAAGTGGCAGACAGTGGATCAGTATTGCCAGGGACCAAAGATGGGGAAAGACATTTATTTAAAAAAAATAAATAAAAAGGTGCATGAGGGCACTTTTGTGACGTAATGGCTATGTTTATCTATGATTTTGTTGGTGGTTCTATGGCTACACATTTGTAAAACTCATTAAATTGTATATGTAATTTAAAAAATTTTATTGTATATTAGTTATCTCTTAATAAAATGTCAATACATTGCATAACTGAAACTCAAAATAAGCGGAAAGTAGTGTATATTTTAAAACTATGCGTTGTTATGTATAAATTCTCAAGAACATCTCTGTTAGAAGATATGAATGCCTCCACAAATATTCAAAGTTGTTCATGAAAAGTAGTGTCGACCGGGCTCGGTGGCTCAGCCTGTAATCCCAGCACTTTGGGAGGCTGAGGTGAGTGGAT
>NW_007255373.1:82224-107056 GCF_000164805.1 Carlito syrichta | reverse complement strand
TGAGGTGGAAGGATCGCCAGAGCCCAGCAGGTTGAGGCTGCGGTGGCCGGGAGCGGGTGTCCAGTCTGGGTGACAGAGTGAGACTCCAACTCAAAAAAAAAAAAAAAGAAAAGAAAAGCAGTGTCACCTCCTTTGAAATCGACTTGAATAAATCATTTAGTACTTTTCAGTATAGGTGAATTCAAGAAAAATATTCCTATGTTTTAAATGTCAATGAGAAGGCAGAGAGGAAAATTATAATAGCCTGAAGTATATTGAAGAATATTAAGGCATCCAAGCAGACAGAATGCACCAAAGGACAGACATGAGTGCGGTCTTGGACCATCCAGCTCAGACAACACTCCAACTGAATGCAGCACATGAGGGAGTCCAGGAGAAACCAGCAGAAGAACCGGCTGGACATATCAGAATTGACACACACACACACACACACACACACACACACACACACACACAAAGTTTTAAGCCAGAATAATTTTGGATGGTTTATTACATGGAAATAGAAGACTAGATACCCTACATCAGGATTATGGTGCTGTCATTTCAAACATCTAAAACATGGTGGCTTTGGGTTACAGCAGTGGAGATAAGAGACTAGCAAGGTGATTGTGAAGGCTGAAGGAACAAAGAGAAAACTGCTACTGTAAGTCACAGAAAGGGAGACCTATATCACGTAGACAGAGAAAAAAACTGTAAAATGGCATCACTGGTAAATAAAAATACAAAATATATATGAAATACTTAACACATTTGTCTTGGAGTAATTTTAGGCAGGCTGTAGATAGCATCAACTGTTTTTGTTTTCTTTTTAGATATAGATATTATAAGGTATGAAAAAGAGTGACATACTAATGAAAGAACTGTTCATTTTTCAGGTAGAATTTTGAAAATATGGAGTTTCTGAGTTCAAGGCAAAATTGAGAGAAATAAGACATTGCTGGGTTTTTTTGTGCTTGTTTGTTTTGAGTTGGAGTCTCACTCAGTCGCCTGCTGGGCTCCAGCGATCCTTCCGCCTCAGCCTTCCAAGTAGCTGGAACTACAGGCGCGCGCTACCACGCCCGGCTAATTTTTTGATTTATTGTAGAGATGAGGTCTCACCAAGTTGCCCAGGCGGGTCTCGAACCCACAGGCTCAAGCAATTCACTCACCTCAGCCTCCCAAGGCACGGGATTACAGGCTGAGCCACCAAGCCCGGCTAATACATTGCTGTTTTAAGCCACAGTGTTTTGGAGCATTAATTACAGTGAACAAGGTAATTGCCCCAATATCTAACATTGACTATGACATCAGAAGACAAAGTGCACTTGTCCTTAAATAAAGTAATTTATTCAATTTAAGATAAAAATTTGAGTAAAGTTTTGTTGTGCTATTTGCAGTCACTTGAGCCATACGAATTTGCATATTACCAACCATTTTGTCTCATAAAATAGCACATTCATATAGTTCAACTTTATAGGTATTCCTTACTGTCTGCTTCATGTTAATATGCTCCATTTCTCTCTTCCCTTCCTTTTTTCATTTAACAAAAATGTGGTTAATACTTGTGATGAAAAGTACTGTGGTAACATAAAGATTAATTAGACTTGGAATTTTCCATGAGGCATTTACAATAGAATACAATACAATAATTTTATAGTACTGTCTCATTTGCAACATATTTTATAGTATACAAAGCATTTCTTAAAGTATTTTTTAGTATTACCTATATATTGACATTCTGCCATATATGGGGTAACAAAACATGATACTTCACAACACTTACCATCTAATATATATTAGAAAACTTGCATAATTTATTGAGCTTTGTTTCCTTATCTGAAATCTAATTTCCCCTATATGAGAATGGAATACTAGCACTTTCTCTTCCAGTTGTTAAAGGAATTGATGAAAATAACATAGGTGAAGAATTTATAGTGCCTAACACATAGTGAACTCTCAAAATGTTAGCTATACCAAAACTTCCGCCAATTATTATATTATTGTTATTATATTAGTGCTATCATCTCTCTCTTCTCACTATTTTACTGACAAGAAAAACTAGGTCTGGTGAGTTTAACTGAAAATCAGTTAGTAGGAGATCCAGGTTAGAAATCCATGTCTTTTGACTAGCAGGTCAGTCTTTCCCTTTATCATGAGAACTATCCTGACCTTTTGACAACTATAATTAAATATTGTACATAGTCATATTATATCTAGAAGTAATTATCTATATTTGCTTATTTGTGCCAGAAACCTATAATATTTGTTTCCCCCTCATCTAAAAATACATTGAGCTTGACAACAACCTGAGAGTTTGTCTTCGGTGAATATTTAAATAAAATGTGAATTTAATGATACAGAAAATAATTAGTTAATTTAGTTTTATAGAATTTTTGACCACTGTTTGAGAGGAAAAGATGAATAATGAATTTAGACATTTGTTTTCATACATAACCAACTTTATATGTGAATTCGTTGTCATATAGTAGCTGACATCAGTCAATTGCAAGACATATTCTTGAAGCCTATTTGGTGTTAATAATTTGCATTGATATTATTGCATGTTTGCACTTAAACAAATTGAAACCATAATTTAATCTCATCACAGGTCTGATTTTATAAATATAATTCATTAAAAATTTTAAACTAAATGCTTAGTGCAGATTTTCTGAGATAACTGATATTTTAACATATCAAGACTATGATGATTAATTTTATGAGTTAACGTAACTAGGCTAAGGGATGTCCTGATGTCTAGGAAAATATTATTTCTGGATGTGTTTCTATAGGTGCTTCTGGAAGATACAGGCATTTGAACGAGTAGACTGAATAAAGAACATCCATTTTTATGATTGTGGGTGAACATTGTTCAATCTATTGATAACACGGATAAAACAAAAAGGCAAAGAAGAGTTGAATTTGCTCTCTATGCTTGAACTCCGACATCCATCTTCTCCTGTCCTCAAACATCAATGTTCCCAGTTTCTAAACTCTAGGACTTACACCAACACCCTGATACCCAGCTCCAAGTTCTCAACCTTAGTTTTTGGATTGGGAGCTATGCCATCAACTTCTCTAATCCTCAGGCATTCAACCTTGATCTAAATTGCAAGACTAGCATTCTTGGTTCTCCATTTTGCAGATGGCACATCTATCTATTATGGAACTCGTTGGCCTCCATAATTTCATGAGTCAATTCCAATAATAAATCTCCTCAAATATCTCAACCTATCTCTATATGTATTCTATAGGTTCTATTTCTCTGGTGAACCCTGACTAAAACAAAGTCTAAGGGCACCATGAGATTTATGTGGTTATTCTTTCTTTATTTTATTATAATACTTTAAAAGCCAACCAAAAACATATGTTAATAATCTAGTATAAATTTAGGTTTTGCATTGGTTTAGCATAATTCTATTCCTGAAGCATAAAAAGCAAGGAAGAGAATTATCTATTTTAGTGAATTGTCCTCCTAGCTGTTTTCTGTCTTTGCAGTTCCATCTGGATTCAATTTATCCTAAGCAATATTTTAATCTTCCTGGAGTTAATTACTTTTAAATATTTCTCCATCCTAAAACTGGGTAGATTCTCTGACAGTACTGTTTTTAATATGGTCTTATTCAAAAATATTTTATTTGGCTGGGCACAGTGGCTCAAAACTGTAATCCCAGCACTTCGGCAGGCCAAGGCGAGGGGATTGCCTGAGCCCACAGGTGTGAGACCTGCCTGGGCAACTTGGCGAGACCTCATCTCTACAACAAATTAAAAAATTAGCCGGGCGAGGTAGCATGTGCCTGTAGTTCCAGTTACTTGGAAGGCTGAAGCGGAAGGATTGCCTAAACCCAGAGGGTCAACACTGGGGTGGTTCTGAGCATGCCACTGGACTCTAGTCTGGGCAACGGAGTGAGACTACAACAAAAACAAAACAAAGCAAAACAAAACAAAACAAAAACAACATATTTTATTGACTTCCCAATTTTGAAAGCTTTAAATCTATTTCCTCTCATTAATTTTAAAAGCCACTCATTGTTTACTCTACTTGTACCTAATCAGTCATATTTTTCACTCTTCCAAATTGTACCATGTGCTTGGGTATTACCAGTGCATTACTGTTGTGTAAACGGTTTCCTGTTTCTGTCGTAGTCCTGGTTGTTGCTATCCCCCTCATGCTGCCTTCCTTTCAACTTTCTTCTAATTCTAAGAGGCACACACCAAATTGTGCTCTAAATTCTTCATCCTCTTGCTGACACTTGTCTAATTATTTATTATTCAATGATTCCTAGTACTGACTTCATACTCCATTCTGTACCTTTTCTCCATTGGGAGGAATGACAATATGGAATGCAGTATTTACTCAAGAACAAGGGTCATTGCAAATGCAGTCTTGGTTTACACCTGGGAATTCATTCATTTAATACATCTGTGGTCTGTAGTCTTAAATGATAAGGTTTTGTCCATTGGGCCTGACTCTTCTCTTTTCTTTTTTCTTTTTTTCAAATCTCTACTTCTTTTATCTAATTACTTATGTGTCTGCCTTTTCTCATAAAACATTAAACACTTTAAATATTTTATCAACTATTATCTATTCCAGCATTATCCAGAGCATACTGTAAATATTTTATTCCTGCCATTTATCATTTGACAGTTATTGCCTTCTATTATTAAAAATAATGTGGGTATATTTACTTTTTTTCTAAATTATAATGTAAGTTACTTTAAGCCAAAGATCTCAGCTCATACTCTGTAGCTTAATTTAAGTTGATTTAAACACACAAAGACAATGAAGCCTAATAATAATAAATTAATATCTATTCAGGTTTGATTTAATTTCTATGCCAATAGAATTAGTAGTTCAGTTATGAATTTTGACAACTATATACTCTCTTATCTGTCACTTCTTGTATTATGTGCTACTCTAGAGACTAAGAATCTTAGAGGTGAAGATAATTTCTTAAAATGTTCCTATACTGCCTTCCAGACTAGTATTATGTACATATTTGATACTTAAAAAATGAATACCCAATTAAACATGGTGCCACAAACTTTACATTTAATTTTTTATTTTTATTTATTTTTTATTTATTTTTTATTTTTTGAGTTGGAGTCTCGCTCTGTTGCCCAGACTGGAGTGCAGTGGCCGCTCCGGCCACCGCAGCCTCGACCTGCTGGGCTCCGGTGATCCTTCCGCCTCAGCCTTCCAAGTAGCTGGAATTACAGGCATGTGCTACCACGACTGACTGATTTTTTTGATTTATTGTAGAGATGAGGTCTCGCTGCCCAGGCGGGTCTCGAACCCACAGGCCCAGGCCTCAGCCTCCCAAAGGCGCGGGATTACAGGCTGAGCCACCGAGCCCGGCTTTACATTTAATTTTTAACTTGCATATTTGAGATGAATCTTTGTGGATGATTAATGCTTCTATTTCTTTCTCTCTTTTTTTGGTATTGAAATCCTATGTTCCAGGCATCTTTTTCCCCCCTTTTTTAAATTTTTGTTTTACTTTGTTTTAGAGATGTGGGGTGCAATCCAGGGTTAGTTATACAAATGTTCATTATGCAGGTACACTTGCGCTCCCACTTCCACGAACAGATTCCCACTACTGCCAATCCCGGTTCCTCCCACCACCAGCCCAACGCCCCCCTCCCCCCACTGCCAATCCTTTTCTTATAGTATTACTATATTTGCTCGAGGTCTGCTTATGAGTGAGAACATGTGATACTCAGTTCTTTGTTTCTGTGGAAGATCACTCAGTATTATAGACTCTAATTCTATCCAGGTTGCTGAGAAGTTCATGATTTTGTTCTTCCTTATGGCTGTATAATATTCCATCATGTATATAAACCACATTTTTAAAATCCAGTCTTCTTTCGATGAGCAAAACGACTGGCTCCAGGTTCTTTCTACTGTGAACAAAGCTGCGATAAACACACGTGTGCAGGTATACTCCCAGTGATGTGAGTTCTTACAGGTATACTCCCAGTAGGGGGATTGCGGTGTTATATGGGACGTCAATTTTTAGATCTTTTAGGAATCACCATATTGTTTTTCACAGAGGCAGTACTAGTTTACACTCCCACCAACAGTGTAGATGTGCTCCCTCTTCGCCACATCCTCTCCAGCATCTGTTGTTTTTTGAGTTATTGGTGACAGCCATCCTGACTGGAATGCAAGAGACACCCTTATGGAAATTGGAACTGGCAACCAGTTCCTGATCAAAACCCCAAGTGCCCATGCCATAAGAGATAAGATAGACCAGTGGGACCTCATCAAACCGACAAGCTTCTGCAAAGTCAAAGAAATCATTAAGAGAGTGGGGAAACAGCCCACAGACTAGGAAAAATGATTTGCTAACTGTATGTCTGACAGAGGTCTAACATCTAGGATCTACAGGGAATTCAAACGTGCTGAAAAGACAAAAAACAAACAGTCCCATTACAAAGTGGGCAAAAGATATGAATAGACACTTCTCAAAAGAAGACATACAAGCAGCCAACAGATACATGAACAATGCTCATCCTCACTAGTCATCAAAGACATGCAAATTAAAACTACACTGAAATGCTTCTATTTCTAAAACAATATTAATTTGTGTTCATTGGTTTGGAAGTACGAATATTAAAATAAGTACAACATACTATTGACACATATGACCTCACTCACCACGTGAGCACCTCTAGGATCACAAGGCTTGGATGGAAATGACATACAGATTCTTACTCTTCAAAACTCACTCCTAGGACATCTATTTCTTACTCTTTCTTATTATTCTCCAATATGCTACCTTATCTCCATCTCCTTCACATTTGCTTCTGATGTCACAAAGACAATAGTGCCTATAGAGGTATCAATACTCTTATGTTAAACATGTTTACCTTTGATTTTGTCTGTATGTTCAAGCATCCTAACGTCTATTCAAATCAGAGAAGGTGATATTCAGACATACCAAAAATTTATTATTCTGTCTGTGATTTGGATCTTATCCTCTTTTCAAATACTCAGTATCCTTATTCCATCAAATAACTTCTAATATTTTTATCTACATAGAAATATGTTGAAAATCGTCCCATCCACACAAAAAAATCATATTTTGGCATTGAATTCCTTGTGCATTCCATTTATTTTCTTCTTCAAACATTCTGGAAAAGAATAGCCTATACTATAAGTACTGAATCCAGTATGTTCTCTTATTCAGACTTTAATCTGAAATTTTACCTCTTTGGGTCTCTGAAAATATTCTCATTAAATTTCTGGTATGGAAAGCCAGTGAGTATTTTTAAGACTTTTGTTTTCCTGATCTCATGGCAGCATTTGCCCTACTGACCAGTTTTGTCTTCGAACTTTTTTTCTCCCTTGATTTCTGGGATAATTTTCATTTCCCATTTATGATGCACCTCTGGCCACTTTTTAGTCTGTCCTGTGAATTTCTCTTTTGCTGCTCATTTGATATCAACATTCTGCAGGAGTTTACATTTTAAATCCTTATCACACTATATTCTTCCTGGGAAATGATCTCTATTCAAGGAGAAACAGCAATCTATATTTATAATAGCCAAATAAATTTCATCTTACTTGCAAGCATTAATTGATTAGTACATTTTCTTTATTTCACTTACCTTAAAAATCAATTCATGGTTAAACTTGTTTATACAATCTTTAAATATTTGTTCATTCTACATGTCCTAACTGGTATCTACTGTGATAATTTGGATGTTCACTATACCCTGTTTAAAGATGTTTAATAGTCTTTTCATCGTAATCTTTACTTCTCTCAACTACCTTTAATCTTGTTCTACTCTGTCATGAGTGTGATGCTTCTTACACCCAAATATGATCTTACTCTCCCCTTCTCAGAATTCTTCCAGTTCTCCCATTGCCTTCAGATAGACATCTTTATTATTATGTATTACATGGAGTGCCCTTTAAACATAGATTGTGTTGTCTCACCAGCCTGATCTCCTATGACTCTCCGTGTTATGCTATGTAGATCTCAATTGCACTTTGCTCGCCAACGCTCCTGTACTTTTGCTGAAATGCCCTCTCCTTTTTTTTTTAAATGAAGCTGCTCCTGAGACTCCGTGATTGTTACTTCTTCTATATTCCTCTACTCTTTCTTCTTAACCCTTAAAGCCATTAGAAGTTATAATGTTATAGTATTATAATGTACTGTTTGTATGCTTTTATGTTTCATAAAATGTGTTCCTTAAATCCATGTTTTATCTCTTTTAATCCATAAGTATGGAATGATACTATGAATGACATTGCAGTTAATGACAATTTTAATCAACAAATATTCAAAGTACAATTGTTATTATGCAGAATGACTTCTATATTCTTTTAGCTCTAAAAATGAATCCATGTACAATGCTCCAAATATTTGGGAAGCAAGCACATTAGAAGAAATAAGACTTGGCTGAGACTCAGGAGACCCAAGGTTAAGTGTGTCCTGCTAACTTACTATGCAACTTCTGGAAAATCATTTATTCTTTTTTAGCCTTGGCTTTCTTTCTGAAAAATGATAAGTATGTACTGAATGACTATGAATAATTATTTTATTTTTTCTCTTAAAATGAGAACAAAATTGTGCATACATAAATCTTTAAAATATTCATTTATAATGAAGTTTAAAACATTCTCAACAGTTCTTCTTGTTCAAAATGACTTCTTATTTGGTTGTGCATCTGATTCGGTCTAGCATGATTTTTTAATAAAAGTATAAAGGCATGAAATAATAGACCCTTTGGATGACATATATTCCAATTTAAGAGAAAGAAAATGTTCAGGGTTGCCTTTTCTTTCTTTCTTTCTTTCTTTCTTTTTTTTTTGGCTGTGCAAAGGTCAAAATATTAAGAATTGTCTTCAATATTTTTCTAGCTTGATAATCATCTTTTTTCATATGTCATGCAATTGTCTCCTCATGACATTTTATAATCCAGCCAAGTTAGCCCGATAAAATGCCTTACATTCTATTAATCATCTAGACTCCATTTGATTGCCTTTTTGTATTTTGTGTGTTCCTCATATTTCAACAAATGTGAATCATGACTCTAATGATAGAATAAAAAAGATGACAGAATGACAAAGGGCTTATAAACTGAGCACATTGAATTTAAGTTGTAATTTTTTTGTCACTCATTTTTGTTAAAATACTTTTCCACCAGTCACTTGGATAAATCTTCCCATGTACATATACCCAATATAATATCAGGTGAAAAAGCATGGCATTTCAAAACCTATAATAAATAATGAAATCATTTAGTACCTTTTGCCAGAAATTTATAAAACTATTTGTCATATGTAACAAGACATTCTACTTAGTCCTTTCTCATCTAACAGATTGCCTAGGTTAAAGAGTAATCAAGAGTATTTATCTCAGTTAAAATAGCAAATAAAATAATATTGATAGGAAAAATAATTTACAGAAAAAATAAGTAGGTCAGTTGTTTTCACTGGTTATGACCTAGTACTATCAGGAATAAACATATGCAAAGAATTCTTATGTGGGCGGTATAAACCAGGTTCTAAATACAGATATGACCATTCACCTCTAAGAAAGAATAGTTCAAGATGGCAGTAATGAGATTAAAAAAAAATAGAAAAATAACAAAAATTTATCAGTTTGGCATTTATTTTATAATTATGTTTTGTCTTTCAGGAGCAGGGAGAACTCTAGCAATAAAATGGGAATTGAGAAAATAGCAATGATATCCTCATATCTAAATAGGAGAACATATCAAGTCTTCCCTGACAACTTTAGGAAGTAATTATAGAAGAACTGATATGTAGGGAATGTTTAACTACAGAGAATATAATTATGTAGAAGACACAAAAATGCCCAATAAAGAATAAGAATTTATAGAATAACTCATTGACTGAAGAGTTAAACATAGAGATTTTTATAATAATAATAATTTTCTTCTGCCTTGCAGTAGAACATTTCTGAAAAATGTTCTTATCTTCTATTGAGATTTTATTACTACAATTGCATTTTAATTTCAAAAACGTAAATTTCTTTTCTGAATAAGATTCTCAAAGATTTATTTTTATATCCGGTGTCTTACCCTAAGCTATTTGATGACATTAATTTTGGTTTCTAAAGTTTTCCTGTTCCCAGCATTGCCTTTATTTTAAGTCTTTTCTGCCACCTTAACAGTTTTTTGTTTGTTCTTTCCTCTTTCACATGAGGAGCTGAACCTTGGCTATCATTTTATTTCTAAAAAAAATGAAATAGCTAAAAACTGCTTAGATGCATACACCATTTGCAAGCTGAGTGAATTCCTGTGTTTTACTATAGGGTGAAATGGCTTGACAACCATTGAAGGAGGGCCTCACCTGTTTGTTTTAGTAGATCTTTTACTTTGATTACTCAGTTTTTCCCAAAAGACATACAGCAATCTCTCGCCTGGCAGTGAGGGGAAAGAGAAAGTCTGGCTGCTAATCTTCTTAATCCCAAATAGTGAAAGAAGGCTGAAGTTTTAACCAATTAGTACATATATGAATATACAACATTCAACACGTTTTAAGTTAAAATAAATCACTTGTGTTATTTATGCATGTTTTATTTCTCGCTTTACTTAATGTTTTGTTAACATAACCAGCCAATTGATGGTGCCAGTCACAAAAATAAAAGAAATGCTAGAAAGAAATATTAATAGGCTTTTAACGTTGCCCTTATACAGAAGCTATTATTCTATAAGAGTAACCGAGGTCACGACCTATCTGGACGTGACCTCGGTTACTCTCATAGAATAATAGCTTCTGTATAAGGGCAACATTTTTAATATGTTACTTAAAAATCTTGAATGATATTAGCAATTGTCCCCAAATAAATTTACGATAGTCCCTACTACATCAATGTGTGTGTGATTATGTTATATATGTGTATATATATTATGTATAATATATACTAAGAAAATAATTCAAGAGATTATTTATTTTTATTTTATTTTATTTTATTTTTTTGAGTTGGAGTCTCACTCTGTCACCCAGACTGGAGTGCAGTGGCTGCTCCCGGCCACCGCAGCCTTGCCTGCTGGGCCCGGCGATCCTTCCGCCTCAGCCTTCCAAATAGCTGGAACTACAGGCACGCACTACCACGCCCAGCTAATTTTTGATTTATTGTAGAGATGAGGTCTCGCCAAGTTGCCCAGGCGGGTCTCAAACCCACGGGCTCAGGCAATCCACTCACCTCAGCCTCCCAAAGGCACGGGATTACAGGCTGAGCCACCGAGCCCGGTTTAAGAGATGATTTTATAATGTTTTCTAATTAACCTATATTAGCAACAAGAGAATGAACTAGTAAACTGGTCATTCTTTCTTGGTTTATCAAGATCCATTCTCCACACTACGCCTGTTCTGTGCCATGAGGAGGCAGTATTCTAAGAACTCAATCACTCAGGGCTCTGGTTGGGTGAATATAAAACATAAAATATACAAAGAAATAAGAAAAACATGTAAGTATTAGTTAGACTTCTTATAGGAAAGAGATTATTTTGGAACTTTATAAGCAATGAAGGGATTATTTACAGAATTGTGGGCAGGGTTAAGAAAATGGGAAAAGTATGGACCAACAACATCAGAAAATGATACCTCTCCTAGCTCTGAAGGGATCAGGGAGTAAACTCCTGTTACTAGAAGCAAAAGGGAGCAAGACTCTTAGAAGAGTAGTTGTCCAATAATAGCCAGAATTACACACACACACACACACACACACACACACACACACACGCACGCACACACACAAACACACTACACACACACACAAAAGCAGTCATTGCCGTGATCCTGGTGCCCAAGCACAGAGAAAATGGGAGTCAGAAAAGAATTACATTAATTCCATCTTTCAGTTTCTTATCTTTACCTGGTCTTTTTTCATTGGCTAAATCTAAACAGAATTCAAAGGGCGAGGAGCCTAAGTGTGTTCTTAAAATGCAGCATCCCCATGGCAGAGCAAGGAATAAGGTGGAGAATGGATCTTGAGAAACAAAGAAAAAATGACCAGTTAAATAAGATTTTTGAAATTATACATGAATGTGGTGCAGTATGTTTTCCCACACTAGAAATAACCAATTGCTCTGAGCACCCTATATTGTTGAACATGTAGGATCATGTTTTTAGAGCCTAAGAAGTAAAGTTGAATATGGATGTGAGCAGAGGTCATTATAGGAAGTCATATTTCACCCCAAATTTTTATTCATAAAAGTACTTGCTACATTATAGTGCGTTTGTGCATGCTAAATATTGTACTAAGTTGCAGATTCTGATTCAATGAAGCAGCGATTTGGCATCTCCAACTAGCTTCCAGGTGATGCCAATATTTTTGGTCGGAGGACTACATTTGAAAAGAAACTTTTTTTTTAAAAATACTTTTCATGGCATTTATTAACTTGAATAGTAACTGTATGATTAGATGTTTGTTTCTGACATTCTGCTTGAATACAGAAGACCTTTGATTTGTCATATCTGCTGCCTCGTATAGAGCACAGTTCCTTGGAAACAGTGGGCAAGAAACCTATTGCAGTTCCAAACAAATTGATATATAGAAAGTTTTCATCATAATACAAACGTTCAGTATCTCTTCTTAGCTACCCACCATTACATCTAACACGGCAAACATGGGTCTGATATCTATCACTACAGACTTATTTCTGAAGTTCCAGAACTTTATAAATTGTGTAGTTTCTTACACGCAGCAAAATATTTTTTTAATTCATTTATATTAAACATATTAACAGTGTATTCCTTTTTGTATTTGAGTAGCATTTCACTATATAAACAGTCAATATTTTAAATAGACTTGTTTATAAATATTTTGAGTAACTTACAGTTTGAGGCTACTGTGAATATTTGTGTATGAATTATTTTTGTAGACATATGTTTCCATGTAACTTTGTCCTGTGATAAGTGAATGATTGAAAGTAGCTGACAAATTATGTATTTATTTTTACATGCTTAAACTTCAACCACTTTCAAATTTTGATGCAATACACCCATGAAGACACTTTTTCCACTGCTCAAAACAGTTTTTGAACTAGTCAATTTTGGTTCCTTTTAGGGCCTCTACCATTTTTTGTTTCATCTCTTCCACATCTGTGCGTTTCATTTTGAGGACTATTTTTATTGGGAAAACAACAACAAAAAGTCGATTGAGTGAGATCCAGTGAACCGAGAAAGTTGGGCAAAGGGGTCATGCCATTTTTGATAAAAGAAAACTGCTAGACATTCAGCACAGTGTGGGAAGGTGCACTATCATGGTGGAAGAACCAGTCATTGTTTGTCACAGCTCGGGATGTTTATTCTGCAAATTGCGATGCAACTTTCTCAAAACTTCCAGATAAAAACTTTTGTTGACTGCTTGATCCAGAGAAAAAAATTCCATGTGTACTATAAGGAACCCACCTTCCAAAAGATAATTCCAATTTTGGGGGGTTCCCACACGAATTCAATGATAATAAGATAAAATATATAACAACATTCATCATCAGGAAATGTAAATTTTAAAACACAATAAGGAATCCTGTACATCACTGAAATGGTTAACAATAATAAGATTAAAAATTCAAATATTTGCCAGCACAAAGAGTTTACTCAAATTCAAACACACTGCTGGTTTAAGTATAAAATGGTACAATCATGAATAGAAACTTTGAATAGGACTAAGCACACAAGCAGTCAATTATTTGTCTTTTCTATTGATTTCAAAATTCTTTAGTTCTTGTCAAAAAATTTAATCCTAGCAAGTCTGCAAGTTTCCCTGTGAAATAAAAACTTTAATCAGATAATCTCCAATATTCTCTAAAAATTAAAAATGTAATTATGTGAAATACATAGGCATTTTTTTGTACTTCATGATTTAGAATACATATTATTGCAGGGAGCGGTGGCTCACGCCTATTATCCCAGCACTTTGTGAGACCGAGATGAGAGGATTGCCTGAGTCCACAGGTTCAAGACCAGCCTGGGCAACTCTCTACAATAAATCAAAAAATCAGCCAGGCATGGTGGAGCACACCTGTGGTTGAAGCTATTTGGAAGACTGAGGCAGAAAGATTGCCTGAGACCAGCGGGTTGAGGCTGTGGTGGCCATGAGCAATGTGTCACTGCACTCCAGCCTGGGTGACAGAATGAGACTCTGACTGAAAAACATAAATTCATAAAATACAAATTATTATTTTTTTAATATTATGTATTATTTTAAAATAACTCAAGGCACTATTAAATATATTGGTAAAATAGAGATCAGTAACAAGTTTACAAGATATGGAAAAATTTTAATAGAGGAATCTGCAAAAAAAATGTCATAGGTAAGAATAAATGTAATATGGTGAGTGGAGAAGAGTTTGTTATTTTATTGTCATGTGTTTGTCATATTAAGATAGTGTGTAATTAATCATTTCATTGCTCTTTGCAAGTTAATACACATTCTAGGGAATGAAGTCATTAATACAATGTGTATACAAAAATAATTCTGTTTTTTCCTAAAGAATTATTGACATAGAAAAAACAACGTGACCATCATTATGGTTATTGTTATGATTAAGGCACTAATGAGCTTTAATTTGTTCATAAGATTCCAAATCTATTCCTAGATGAATTCACTTAGCAAACTTGTCATTTGTAAATGAAATATCGATTTGTCACTGCTGTGGGAATATTAAGAAATTGATTATTTTGTTAAATGAAAAGTTAAAATATCTAGCCTATTATTAAAATATTTGATTTTTTTCAAAAAATTGTGTGTTGCTCTAACATAAATTGATGCTTAGGCATAATTTCCATAGTCATACTGTTATTTTGGATTGTTAACTGTAGTAGAAACAGAAAAGCAAAAAACAAAATGAAATAAAATTAAGCAAACCAAAGAAAAAACATGTGTTAACTTTAGAGTTGAGTTGTGTTATATATTGATTTCATCCACAAGATCAACCCAAGGAGACATAATTATATTTGTGATGGATTCAATTTTCTTTCCAGGACGTCATCTATGTTATCAATTTTGAAAAATAAATTACAATGCACATTTATTATATTATTTTATATAGATCTCTACTTGAATAAATCGATAACCACCTTGTTTACTTACCCCCCTCTTCTAACACTGTGAGTCTTTGGAGTACTGGAATAGCATAAAACATATACACACATTTGTTTGATGAGGTATCTCTGGATATTTTATTGATGTTCTGCATGCTCTCAAGAATAATTCAGAGAAAAAAAAAGACCTAAAGGTCAGAAACTTGTTCATCCATTGTACTAACTTATTATATGTGACACATTACTTGTATTCCATAACCATAAGAATTCTCATCCTCATCAACAAGGGTACCTGCATAATGAACATTTGTATACCTATCCCTGAATTGTACCCCACATCTTTAAAAGAAAAAAAAGAAAAACAAGAATTTTCATCTTATACCATATGACAGGAACTTTTTAAACAAATATAAAAAGAATATGTCTGCCAGTGTGACTTTTTGTTTCCAATTTTGTCTTCTAGATACATATTTTCTTCTTGGGACTTTATGAATCTTTAAAATGTACACTATAACTGCATAATGTGACCACATAATGTTTACTGTTGAATTATGTCATTTCTCTTCATTTTTTTTTTTTACCAAAGGTTTAACCCCATGTAATTCATCAATAGATAAGCCCAGAATAATATTTCTCTAGATACTACTTATAAATTAGAGAAAAAGTAAAAATTAATTAAGCCAAATTATAGTGCAGGTTATCCAGAGTGACTCTTTTTTATGGCTAAGGAAATCTAGAGTGATTAAAATACAATCATACCACATTTTCTAGAAAAATAGCAAACAGCTTTAATTTTAGTAGAGTTCAGAAGAGTACTGTCAATCCTCATCAAAGTCCCTATCCGTTTCTCTTCAACACTTTGCGCTTTAGTATCCTCATTTATAAAATAAGAGGATAAACTAAGATCCTTCCTTTTCTAAAAGTTATATAATTATACATTTTTAATAATCTTTAAAATTATGCTTCTCAGTATTTCAGTTAAAAATAAAACACTAGCATACTAAAAAAAGACATAAAAATTATACTTGCATCTATCCTGATCTTTTTTTATTTTATTTTATTTTTTTTGAGTTGGAGTCTCACTCTGTCGCCCAGACGGGAGCGGCCACCACAGCCTCGGCCTGCTGGGCTCCGGCGATCCTTCCGCCTCAGCCTTCCGAGTAGCTGGAATTACAGGCATGCGCTACCACGCCCAGCTGATTTTTTGATTTATTGTAGAGATGAGGTCTCACTGCCCAGGCGGGTCTCGAACCCGCGGGCTCAGGCAATCCACTCACCTCAGCCTCCCAAAGGCGCGGGATTACAGGCTGAACCACCAAGCCCAGCAATCCTGATCTTTTTAATCATCTCTTTCCCTCACCCATATATCCCCTGACTTGCAATTTTTACTCATTGATTTTATTTAATTCAGGACCATGTTATTTATGTTTTATAAGTATACATGCACGCACGCGCGCGCACACACACACACACACACAGAAAGTTTTAAAATATAGGTGTAAATTAATGTACTTAAACATATTTTGGAATTTCTCATCATGGTATTTCAAATCCCTGTTAATTTACATGAAGAGTCTACATTTCAGAATATCATTTTGCTGTTAGCAATAAAATAAAGATACATACTGTACATTCTTAACTAGAGTAAAATTTCCCTTAGCCAAGTTGAATCTTAAAATTCTGTATTGTCTTTCTTGTCTGCCTTTTACAGATAAAGGAATCATGGCTAAGATTTTGATTTGCCCAAAGTCACAGCATTTTTAAGGAATCATTTCTAGACCAGGACTCAGGTATCTTGACTCATTATGTGGTGTGCTTGTGGTTATACAATGCATCTGCTCAATTTTTGTTTTCCATTTGTAGGCATATATGTACACAGAGTTTATGACAAAGATACAACCAGTAAATTTTAAACATCTCAAGCTAGTGTGAGAAATATTACTACTTAAAATTATAGTGATAATACTAAATGTACACTATTGTGAGCCACTTAGTGGAAATATTCTACAATCCTTTTAATCCTAGTTCTTTGACTGAATATATTTATGTGATAGCTATGAACTGTTAACTATGATTTGATTAGAAAGACTGAATATAGAAGTTGGTTAGAATCAGATTCTTTTGGTAAACTGCCCAGATTCCTGTTATTAGGCGACTACACCCATTCTCTGGTTGTTACAACTACACTTTTCCCAAGAGGCTTGTCGATGGTAAATGGAGCTGGCTTAATGAGAGATGCCGGAGAAACTGCGACCTTTCCTTACTGGGTGACCTGTAGGCAATGACTAAGTCAGCTAGGGGTATACCAGCATGCATGTCTCTAAGTGAGACAAGCTTTGTCATGGAATTCACACTCCAGATTCCTCCATAAAAATCATACTTTACTAGATTTCTCTGGAAAAAATATATTTGCTTACCTTTTCTCAACATTAGACTGTGTTACTCACCCCTTCTTCTGAGAGCACCCCTCAATAAATCATCTATTCAAGAATCTCCATCTTAAACTCTAATTCTAAGTAAACTCTCTCTCAGGTAGTAGCCTGTAACATCAATCTACTGCTAGAGGAACATGAAGGATTTGATGCATTAGAGGTGATCCTAGCAACACAAAATCTGATTAGATTGATTCAACTCACTCACACTTAACACTTGACAGAAGAAGATGTGTGTGTATTTACATCTGTAAATAAACTTCATTTATCTTTTTTTATACTCTTATGCATGATAACTGGCATACAATAAAAAATTATAAGTAACACAAAAAGCAAGAAAAAACTCATCAAGAGAAAAAGTAACTAATGGAATCAGATTCAGAGATAGCATAGATATTGGAACTATCAGACAGGAAGTATTATTATTATTATATTAAAGAGATTACAGAAAAAACTACAATGTTTATAACAATGAAGAACTTGAACAGAGAGAATGAAACTATTGAAGGGATCACATAAAAACTCCAGAAATAAAATAAAAACACTATCAGTAATGAATGACAAATTGTCAGCACACATAGCAGTGGTCAACAGGAATTATTCACACCAAAACACAAAGAAAAAAATAAACTAAAACAGACAGAGCATGAAGGATCTGTGGGATAATATCAAACAGTACAGCATAAATGAATTTGGAGTTCTAGAAAGAAAATGATAGAATATGAGGCAAAAGGAATATTTGCAGAGAAAATTATTGAGAATTTAAGAAAGAGAGGAAGGAAGGAAGGAAGGAAGGAAGGAAGGAAGGAAGGAAGGAAGGAAGGAAGGAAGGAAGGAAGGAAGGAAGGAAGGGGAGAGGGAAAGGAAGGGAGGGAAGGGAAAGAGGGGAAAATAGAATAGATGTTTTCTATAATTTGGGAAGTACAAGAAATTCTTTCCCACTTCAAACCCACCACAGATATTATAAAGTGTTTGTTTAGTTTCCAATTAAGTAAAATGACAGGACCTCACAGACTATACCCAACAGGAGGCCTGAGTTACAAGTCCTAACACTAAGGTTGGACCAGGAAAACTTTGAACTCATCTGGTCCTACCACAATCAAGCAATAAGAAAGCTAGGACTTAGGAAGTGAATGTGAGAGGACCCTTTCTGAGACTGGTGTAAGCAAGCAGGGACTCTGTATAGCTGAGAGTGGAATAGAAACACAAATGAAAGTTCCATGTACCCAGTTACCACACCAAAAGCAAGGTAATAGTAATCTACATAAATCAATGGAAAGTATAACAAGCCAAAAAACAGACCCATACAAATAAAGTGTGATATAGAGACATATGGAATTTATTGGAGAAAAGACAGTCTTTTCAACAAATGATACAGAAACAGTTTAATGTCTCTATGCAAAATAAGAACTTGGACACAGGACTCACATACATAAATTATAATAGACAATAGATCATAGGCTTAAATATAAAAGATAGGGCTATAAAACTTCTTGGGAGTTATATAACGAAAAATCTATGTGCCCTTGGAAAACGTTTTTTTATAAAACACCAAAATTACAATCTATAAAATAATTGGACTTCATCAAAACTAAACACTTTTGGCCTGATAAATCTACTTTTAAATCAATTTTTTAAAAGGTCCAAAACTGGAAGAAAATATGTTTAATTAAAACTCAACTGTAAGAAAACAACCAAGCAAGAAAAATAGACAAAATATTTGTACAACTATTATATCAAACAACATATATACAGGACGTATAGGTATACAAAAAGATGTTCAACATTATCACTATACAACTATTAAAATACCTAGAACTTTTTTAAAATTCGAAAATGTCAAATTATGGCAATGATGAGAAACAAAAAAATCTTATTTATTACTAGTTGGATGAGTGTGATCACACTGAAAATCAGTGAGGCTGTTTCTTATATACATATATTTAAACATACTCTTGAAATACTACATAGCCAGCTTACTATAAAGTTCTTAGAAATGAATGGGAAAATTCAGTTTACACAGAAATATTTCTATGGAAGTTTGGAACAATTCTGATTATAATGATTTAAATAAAGGAACAACCAAGATGTTCCTTTGCAGATGAATGGATCAATTTTGATTCACCAATATGGTGGAACATTGCTAACCAGCTGAGGTAACAAAAACAAAAACAAAAAAATTCCAAACTTAAAGAACCAAAACCTAAAGCACTGAATCACTCAATTACATGGATTAATCTTGTATACACTTTATCTAGTATAACACCCAAAAAACAACATGTTTTATGATTCCATTAATTTACTATTCTGAAAAAAGGCAAGAATATAGGGATAGAAAACAGATCAGTGGTTGCCAGGAGTTTAGCAAGATGAGCTATATTGACTATAAAGGAGCCAAAAAGGGGTATTTTTATTTATTTATTTATTTATTTAGAGACAGGGTCTTATTATGCTGTCTAGGCTGGCCTTGAACTTTTGGTCAGGGGATCCTTCTGCTTCAGCCCCGAGAAGCTTGATAATGAAACAGTTCTATGTGGTATTGTGTTGGTGGATACCTTATTTTATGCATATGTCAAAATCCATAAAATTGAACAGTACAGTGAACTTAACTGTGTGCAAATTAAAAAGAAAAATTGACCCAAAACAAATAATCACAGAGTAGAATACAGGTTATAACAGATGAATCTGACTGTATTATAAATATGTGGCATATCCTTGCTGAAGATGATGCCAAAGCAGCTGATCTAAGTAACTTTGGAAAACAATGCAATGACTTAATACTATAAGGTTAAAGACAATAAGATCTTCTCATTAGCATTATACTTGTGTTGTTAAGTTTATTTTTAACAATGGTATGATTTCCCAGTTCTGAAACTACCTTACATGTATACTGAGATTGAGCATATAAGTGAGTATATTATACTTTCTGAGAGTTATATTTCTCATACAGTAAGATAGATGTAAAAGTTTATACAGATATGTATGTACATGCAGGTAACAATGCATACATATACTTCCTGTAACATCTACAATGAAGTCCTAGAAACAGTGATATCCCAGTAGAAACAAAAACTGAAAGGAGAAATGTAAAAGAAAAGGGAAAAAAAACTCCAAAGTCAACCAAAAAAAAGGCTCTATCAAGATGCTAAACTTAAACACAACCATATTAATAAGTACATGAATCAAAATATTTAGAGCAGTATAGATTTTAATATAAAA
The DNA here is from genome assembly GCF_000164805.1 of Carlito syrichta. NCBI lineage: Eukaryota > Metazoa > Chordata > Mammalia > Primates > Tarsiidae > Carlito > Carlito syrichta. The sequence continues at coordinate 86,398 of NW_007255373.1, read as the reverse complement.
ATGTGAAACGATCTAAAACATTTGGCAAGTGAATAAAATAGATTAACATACAGGGGTAAGTATATACAGTGAGATATTATGCAGCAGTCAAAATGAATAAACTGCATCCACGACATGCAATTTTATTAGCCACATAGTTTTCCATGAAATGAATTACACAAAGTTGTTTACATACTGAACAATTTTTATAAAATTTTAAAGTGTCCAAAAATGTCATTGCTTAAGACTACATACAGACATGATAATATTATAGAAAAATAAAAACACGGAACTATAAACCACTAGTAGTGGAACACAGAAAGAAGGGTGGTGGACATTACAAGTCATTATGAGTTTTCAAAAAACATCCTAGTGGTAGTGATTTCATGGCTTTTGCTATCATGTCATGCATAAAACAAATAAGCAGATAAATAACAAAAGATATCTTATTTGACTCAATATTAAAGTAAAAATATTTTATGAACCCAAAATAAGTAAAACAATCTTATAAAACCACTCTCTAAATATTTGTCTATGTACACATATACACAGATGAAAAATCACTATTCTTAACAATTTGAAATATGTAAAATATATACATGCAAATTGAAAGTAATCCAAATTATTATAAAAATCATTTCCATATGGTCAGAGTGTTACCAATAGTCCATAATTTTATGTTTAAAATATTTATTTTAGGAGGTCAACCTTATCACCCACAGTAAGTAAGTAAAAATTTTCCTTATCCACTCGTGCACCCTCGGTAGGAATGTAAACTAGTTCAAGCTCTGTGGAAAGCAATGTGCAGATTTCTCAAAGAGATAAAAATAGATCTACCATTCTACCCAGCTATCTGAGCTAACCACTGAGCACACACAGACACAAGGATGGGAACAACAGACACTAGAGACTATTAAAGTGAGTAGGAAAGGAAAGGAAATAAGGTCAGAAAAGCACCCATTTGGTACCATGCTCACCACCAGAAGCAGGCAGGTCACCAGAATCCCAACCCTCGCCATCACACAATATACCTATGTAACAAATATTCATACATACCCCTTGAATCTAAAATAAAATTAATAATAAAAATGTTTCTTACCATTTCTACAAGCCATCTGAAGGATGATATGGCAAACCTAGCTTTAATATTAGCAACAAATATGATGGAACTCACACACAAAAAAACTATTCTATACATTTTATTAATAATTATTGATTTCATTATCCCATCTAACAGTGGCAATAATAGCTTTAATTTCATGAGTGCCTGCAATACTACATTCTTAACATTTCTTGCCTAAATTGTTGTTTTCTTCCCCTCAACTTTGTTTATTTATTTATTTTGAGTCAGGATCTCTGTTGCCCAGGCAGACTGCAACCTTCAACCTCCTGGTCTCAGCGATCCTCCCTCCTTAGCCTCCTGAGTAACTAGAACTACAGGTGGTGCCACTACACTCAGCAAATTTGTTTAGTTTTCTAGTAAAGATGAGGTCTCACTACGTTATTTAGGCTGGTCTCGAACTCCTGGGCCCGAGTGATCTTCCTCCCTCAGAATCCTAAAGTGCTGGAATAACAGGCAAAAGCCCTGGGTCCGGTTTTCACTTCAACTTTAAAAGTTAGATATTAGCCGGACTCGGTGGCTCAGCCTGTAATCCCGCTCCTTTGGGAGGCTGAGCTGAGTGGATTGCCTGAGCCCGCGGGTTCGAGACCCGCCTGGGCAGCGAGACCTCATCTTTACAATAAGTCAAAAAATCAGCCGGGCTTGGTAGCGCATGCCTGTAATTCCGGCTACTTGGAAGGCTGAGGTGGAAGGATCGCCGGAGCCCAGCAGGTCGAGGCTGCAGTGGCCGGGAGCGGCCACTTCACTCCAGTCTGGGCGACCGAGTGAGACTCCAACTCAAAAAAAAAAAAAAAAAAAAAGTTAGATATTGTAGCACTGACACTTAAGGGAGTGTATAAAAGTTTGGAAATGAACAATACATTGTCAAAGTTCTCATAACTTGTAAGTAATGGTGAGAGATTGAATTCTGAATAGTCTGATTTAATTTTCTTCTTCTCATATAATAAAGATTCTGGAGATCTCTCTACAAAATGTCTGATTACACTGTATTTTTGTTTAGAGTGTTATACATTATGATATAATTATTTTATAAAACCATTCTTACATTGCTAATGACTACCATAGAAGGTTGGTAATACGGAAAAGAATAAAAAGGGGAAAATTCACTCATAGTCTCCCCTCTCAAAATCAACCGTTAATGCTATTTTGGAAATTTTAATTCTAGTTTAATTTTTATGCATTTGGTTGTTAATAGCTGAGAATATTTATATGTGGAATTATAACATTTTTCCCATTTAACTTCTGGGTAGATAATTCTCTACATTATAATAAAACTTTGCAAACATAATTTCTGTGGTTGCAATGTAGTCCATAACATTGATAAGACATACTTTGTCAACCCCTTATATTTGGATTTTTTTGTAAATATCACAATGATATATAATGTTATAAAAAACTTCTTTGTATAAATGTATAAAGGAGATAGATATTATCTCCTTTATAGTTTACCACTGGTTTCTGTAAGTGTATTTACATTATCAAAGCAATCAAAGACTCTTGATATTTTTCAAAGTTGTTTTGCATAAGATTTAAAACAGTTTCTACCTTAACCACTATTTTATGACAAGATGACATTGCATTCTGGACCTCATTAATGTATGTTGACCACTGAATTCTTCAAAAAAGGGAAGTATTTATTTGATAAAATTGATATAAAGATGATTAAAAAACATTTATTACAGCCAGTACAGAATTTAAAGAACAAATATTTCCTATAAATTTGGGAATGTTAATTTTCATTAATGTCTAGAAGCATCTGTAAATGTTCTGAGTTGTACTAAGAAATTATGGAAGAGACAAACTGTAACTATACACCTCTTCATATTTTCACATTGCCTGGACTAACCTAAATTTAGTATCTGGGTACAGAATTAAAACCATTTATTTTGCTATTTTTAGGGAAAATCCTAATGTTCCTATTTATATTATGCTCAACAAGAAGCACTTTTTAAGAACTAGCCTATCTCAGTCTTAAATGAAAAATTTGAAAAATTAGAGAATATTTTACTGGAAAATGAGTATTTAGAAGACCTATTCTAAGAGTATTTGGGCTTAACACAGAAGCAGCTGCTTGATCTCCATGCCCATTCATTATTAAACAACTGCTTTTAAAGTATAATGTCATATAATCTTTGTTTTGAACTGATATTCAATTATAAGTAAAGGAGCCTAATATGTAAGATTATCATTATTTTGCTCTCATGTATGTTATCTGATATTTTAAACATTGTTTATTATAGGTACAGTAGTCCTTCTGTATCCACGGTATGACTCTCTGTGGTTTCAGTTACATGCAGTCAAATGTGGTCCAAAAATATTAAATGAAAAATTTCCCAAATAAACAGTTCATGCTTTAAATCATATGCCATTCTGAGCAGCCTGATGGAATCTTGCACAGTCTTGTTACATCCTGCCCAGAACGTGAATCCTCACTTGCCATGTGTCCACACTGTCTATACTACCCATCAGTAAGTCAGTTAGTAGCCCTTTTGATTATCACAGTGACTCTCTAGGTTTTGCAGTGCTTGTGTTCAAGGAACCTTTATTTTACTTAATAATGAACCCAAAGTGCAGGTGATGCTGGCACTTTGACACAAAAGAAGTCAAAATCGTTTTCTTTCAGTGAAAAGGTAAAAATTCTCAACTTCACAAGGAAGGAAAAAGAAATCATTTGTTGAGGTTACTAAGATCTGTTGTAAAAACTGATTTTCTCTCTGAGAAATTGTGAAGAAAGAGAAAGAAATTCATGCTAGTTTTGCTGCACAGCCTCAAACTACAAAAGTAATGGCCACCATGAGTGAGAGAGCTTACTTCAGATGGAAAAGGCATTAAATTCGGGGTGGAAGATATGAACAAGATGTGTTCTGGTTGAAGGCATGTTACACCAGAAAGCATCGAATCTACACAACGTCTTCAGCAAGGGATCCTTTGAAATGAGTGACACCAAGACATTTGTTACAAGTAAGGGATGGTTACACAGACTCAGGAGTAGATTTGGGCTGAAAAAGGCAAAAATTACTGGAGTGTCGGGCTCGGTGGCTCAGCCTGTAATCCCGCGCCTTTGGGAGGCTGAGG